>NC_052506.1:41663884-41947867 GCF_014356525.2 Nilaparvata lugens
CTGTCGTGTTGACTATTCATTGCATGCAATGACGCATGCAATTAATAACGGAAAGAAAACATAGTATTTTCTCTCGACCTTTATCTGCTTTCAACTCGGTCTGACCTGTTGCCAGTAAGTTGAAGGAGATTAGATTTTGATGTTAGCATATTTTTGATACACTAACCCCAACAGCCATTAGCCGTTTTCACACCGACATCTTGCCAACACAACATACAAACAGGATTTACTCTTATGGACAGTATGAGACGAGGCTGTGTTTTATAACTGCGCGAGGTCTACTGTTCATAGAACTACTAGTCCAGGATTAAAATAGTGTTTTACCAAAATCATCAAATATTTAATAATTCGATACAATGATACATGTACAAATGTGAAGCTGACTTGCACCAAGGTAGAATCAATTTAATCTTAAATAATTTGAAATATATTTCAAGTTGTTAGGCTTCATTAATTCATTGAACACCTATTTTATCATTATGTGTTATCAGAACCTATTAGAAATATGTAGATTGCCTTTAATGAATAAATTGAGTTTCATGTAAATGTATTATTTCTACCAAACTCCAAAATAACTATTCCAATGTGACTTTTAATTGTTCAGTCAATATAAAATAATTTTGCAGTAACTTATACATAAGTGATATCAATGTAAGAAAGAACAGATTATATACTTCTAGATGAATGTAACAATATTGGAAAGATGTTATCCAACGGTATTTGAATACACCCCTGACTGTTACTGTATGGGAGTACCACCAGTAATTTATAAGTTTTCAATTCGTCAAAAGAGTGGTTATAGATAAAATAGTGTACTCAACGGTTATAATCTTCTCCTATCTATATTTTTTCTTCTTATTATTGTTCATCTTCTTCCTCTTCTTCCTTATTCTTCTGTCTCTTTTTTCTATTATCTTCTTCTTCTTCTCGCTTGTTCTTCTTCTCCTCCTGTCATCTTCTTCTTCTTCTTCTTCTTCTTCTTCTTCTTCTTCTTCTTCTTCTTCTCTTCTTCTTCTTCTTATTCTTCTTTTTCTTCTTCCTCTAGCTTTGTCCGGCAAGGACTGATTTGTTTTTGTATTATGGAGTCCCTTTTGTATAAGGTACCAAGAACAATAACAGAGATATTTCCAGGGCTCTAGAGAATAATAATACTAATCCCCTCTGTCCTTTTGCTAAGTTGAAACGTGTAGCAACGTGAGTTGAAATGTATAAGTTGACCTAAATTTTTGAAGGCTGATCTTCGAATTGATAAAATTATAGAAACATGATCACAAGCAAATCCCTAAGAATATAATGGAAATGGAGACTATTCCTTTTAACAGAATCATGTTTCCTCATCATTATCACCATCCTCAAATTATAAGAGTCGATCCATCCGGCGTATTCACGCATGATGTGTGCAGAAAATCTCATTCACACTGACTGTACAACTGTGAGATTAACTATTCTAAGTCAAGGACTCTAATTTAAATTGAAAGTTTTATATAATCTAATTGAAAGTTCAATATGAAATGTATTGATAATTGTTCATTCAGTTCCATGCATGAATATGAATAGATCATGGATGTAAATCATTCATGTGATTGAAACGTAGTTCCCTCAGCCAATGCTTCAGCACCTTTTTTTTAGTATGGTACCCACAAAATGTCCCAGTAATGTTATGATTAAAGAGTAGTTTCCACCGGGGACAGGAGGATATACAAATCTCCTGTAATATCTGGGAACATGGATATATCCCCCCCCAAATATTTGTTTGTACTTGAGTAAAAATCATGAAAATCATAGGTTTGAAGACTATAACTTTGAAACTATTTTTTGAAACAATTGAATGACTAATAAAATTATATTTCCATTCTATTTGTTATATGAACTGAAATATCATAGGCCTATGATATATTATTTTCTATGAAAAAATGAATAATAATAAGCCCACTGAACATGAAGGAACTTCATTATTAGGATGTAGATTTTCTAGTAGAAATTGCTTGAAATCATACCAAATTGAGGGTATTTTTCTAAAATTTTCCGGGGGAGGCCCCTCGGACCCCTTCTCGTGAGAGGTAAAGAATTTTCTTGTTGTTTGAAGGTATTTTCATTTTCACTCTCTTATGTTATAATATTTTAAAAATCAGTAGAAAAACATTTCAAATATATGACTTTATGGGTAATGAAATTGTTCAGAATTCAAAGACGAACCCCAATTTGACACTGGTTTTTGATAAAATCGAAACAATAGCAAGTTAATAGCTTAATCCCGAACTTAAACCTGCCTCCTAGCAGGTCTAAGTTGGAGTCTAAAATCATCATTTTTGCACCCGAGATTATCACATTTTAGCCTGATCCCGATCTCAGCAATCCACCGAGATTATCTTTTAAACCCGAGTTGATCTACGCTTGAACTCAGCAATCCACCGAGATTAATTTTTAGCCTAGACTGGAACTCAGCAAACCGATTTTTAGACTGCAGGTTTTTCCCTGCGATAATTGCCGGTCGGCCAACTTTTGCGCTCGAGCGTGGTTAATCCCAAACTCAGCAAACCGATCTTTGATCTGCGGCGCAAAAACCGGTTTTTAGCCGAGCGCAAGAGATAATCCCGATCTCAGCAATCGCCCCTAAGACTCTCTGTTGTGAGGCCGGGTGATATAATTATTCTCGAGTGACGTTTTCATGTGAAAATTTAGATTTTTCTCCCCTCACAGGTTTTTACCTTGAGCATTATTGTTCTAAAAAAATTGTGTATCATCTTGTTTTTATATGTATGTAAATAATGTGTGTGTATGTTGAGCAATAAAAAATTTGAATAATCAAGATTGATATCCAGTTCTTCAAACTGAAAATAGATGCAGACATGGATAACAAACAAATTAAACATACAGTACTCCTCATATATGCAATTTCACATACCCGAGACGTCAGTCTGCAGATTGTTGTTATGGAATGCAGAAAACTTCTTTCACCAACCTTAGACAATAAATGCTGTTTCAAAAGATTGAAAAGATAGCATGCCGCTTCCAAAATCTATGGATATGGTTTATGTACTATATATATATATATATATATATATATATATATATATATATATATATATATATCTGTGAGTGTAGCGTAAGGGACACACTATTATTCCTCACCCACCATATAGCATATAATATATCGAACTCTGTCACTCCCACTCAAAACCACATCACTCTCTTACACATACCCTTTCCTTCGGGCTCACTCTCTCTCTCTCTCTCTCTCTCTCTCATATGATAATGAATTAAAACGCAGATTTCTGTCTTTGACACTAATATCATGCTTTAGTTAGATCAATAATGTTTCAATTGCCATCTAAATCTAGGTGAACTATTTGTAACACATAAACTAATAATTAAAACCACCCTAAATAAACCTTGATTAGTCCCAACCGATATGGTTTACAGTAACTTTAAGGACATGACAATAGGACAATAATTGTGGGTTGGAAACGTAATTTTGAATATTTATTATAATAAAATATAATCCCATTTTTCTGGTGCTCCAAACTCGTTATTTAACAATGAACCTACAGTTTCAGAGCCATCACTGATAAATATGTCACTTAGTATAAATACAGAAGAACAAAAATCATAAACCTTATTCCGGGACACTTTCTCATTAATTCTTAATTCTCGTATAGCCTATGTGTGTGATAAACGAAATTTGAATTTGAAATCACAACATTTTTTGAAAAACATACAGTTTTGAATTACGTGCTTATTCTACGAAAATTGAAACCCCTTTCTTAGCTGGCGCCTAGGAATAAGAAATATATTGACCGATAAATACAAACAATTTGGATGTAGATTAGGCGAATAGGCCTTGTCTAAAGGATTCAGCTTATAGTCTGTTATACAATAAATGAGCAATTCAATTCATAACATCTTAGTAGTCATCTTATGAATAGTGTAATCATTCATCAAATCAGTCTTATCAAGTCATAATTATCATCACCCAGTACAATTGAATAAATTAAGTCATATATTGAAAAAAGACATAAACTATTTATAAACTCACAGCACTGAATATCACATTTTAAACAATTTGAAAATTAATTTACGGAACAATAAGCATTTTCATTCAGAATTACATTTAGTGCATTTTTTAATTTATTCAGAGGCAAGTTTCTTCTAATATAAGATAAAGGCAGATTATTGAACATGGAGTACACTAGATAGGAATAAATTTCAAGCTCTTACTCAGTCTGACATTAGGAGTTACAATACTCTAGTAGTCCAGATAACAGTAGACCTCACTGAACATCCTTTGCAATGTGGTAACGAGAATATTCAGCCATCTACTAGAAATGCTATCTACTAGGAATAAAGTCATTGTAATAATATCAGGGCTTTTTCAAAATGTTTGCCAATGGCCCCACTAAGAAATCTGATCAGGCTGGTTGGAGACTTCCAATCAACCATACATTACATTACATTACATTACATTACATTACATTACATTACATTACCAGGGCTACCAGACATTGTTTTGCAGTAGTCGTACTATATCATAATGGAAAAAGTAGAACTTTGATATGAAAGTAATGAACTCACTCCGCTACAAATAAAATCTATTGGTGTGCTAATCTAAATGTTGCACAACATCAACCACAACTCAGTTGATACCCCCGGATTATCTTTCTCAAATCTATTGATTTGACTGATGGTAGTGGGAAATCCAATGCCTGAAAAGTTGTATCTCTCCTCCAATTGATGGTATCGGTCATTGACTCGTTCAGGATGACTGCCTTGTACATGTTTGGCGAGGATAGCCCATTTGAAACATTGCTGGTCCATGTTTATAGGATTGATGATTGCCTTTCATGCTGATAGAAGAGGTGAAAGACTGATGTAGGATGATCCACGTAGGGGAATATGTCTGCTAATCCTGATGAGCAATCCATCAATGATAAGCAAACTCCATCCACTGGAATTTCCCTCGAATTTCGACTCCTCATCCAGTAGGGTCATGCACGCTTTGTTGATGATGTCTGGAAGATTGATGATACTGAAGATGGTGTAGTTTGGAGTTTTGAAGGTGACATTCTGAAACTCTTCTTGTTCGAGGATGTTCTTATCAAGGGTGCTGCAGAAATATGTTGCCTCCAATACTAGATTGAACTTCATTGCTCCATGTGTCTGGTGTTGCTGACTGATGATGTGAACAATTTTATCCTTCAGACCGTTCAGGAAAGTGTGGAAATCTTTGGCAGGCTCATCCTTGTATGCATTATTGTAGTATAGAGTCTTGAGCCGAGATTTAAATGCCTCTTCCAGAACAACAAACTCGTCCACTGAGTTTGCTGTTTGTTGACATCGTGCAGCTTTGTTCATCTGGAACAATGCAATACAATATTGTATACCTATGGTATGCAGTCTTCAATTCTATATATACCTTCATCTCTATCAACAGATGTGGGGGGATGAAGGCAGTGAATCAGTATCGGTATCAATATCTAGGATCGAGGGTCGGATGTGTGGGTGTGTGTCGGGGATGGAGGTTCATAGATGTTTATATTAACCCTTTCGCTGCTGATTTAGAGGAGCAGAGAAATTTCTTGTAGTAACCTCTGTGCTGATTTACAAAATATTATAAAATGATAATTTTCTACAGTCACAACTCACAAACAAAACCATGAACTGTGAACAAACCGATCTGATTCTGAATTGTAACATAAACAAACTACATAGGATATGTAGCTACTGCAGTAGGCTATGCAGAACATGACAGCTGACAGCTTAGAAGGTTGAAGAAATAATGTGGAGAGTTCTAATTAGTTCCTAATTGTTGCCAATAGATGGCATGAGTAGTACAAATCATAACAGATGTGACAGTAAATATATGGCAATTGACTGGTAAAGTCAAAAACGTGGATCTACGTGTGCAGCACATCTTGTGAATTTTTCTCTGACTGTAGATCTATGTGAATAGCAGTTAAGGGTTAAATGTTCTAGGGGATGATGGTAGGGAGCTGTATGGTGGGGGAATGTGAATGGGGTCTAGGATCTACTTCGTGATAGGGGGAAGGTAGGATGGGTGCTCCTGATCATTAGAACCATTGCCGCTCATGAAAACGACATACATGCTGTTAGTATGGGTGGTTCTCTAATATTGTATGGGTGGTTATCTAGTATGGGAGGGTTGGATTTTACAATGCCCATTCAACAAGAATAGTTTTTTATATAATAAGGAGAAAAAAATGAATAGTATACAAACTGAATGATCATCATGATGTGTGTGTGTGTGAGGAGACATCTTAAAGTCCCCCACACAAAGTATTTATCAATATGGATCTTTTGAAATAATAATAAACAATATAGAATTCATCAAAATGGGTCTTTTAAAATTCTCTCAAACTGAATGATCATCATGATGTGTGTGTGTGAGGAGACATCTTAAAGTCTCCCACATAAAGTATTTTCATCAAAATGGGTCTTTTAAAATAATAACCAACAATAATAATAAACAATATAGATTGTACTTACTTTTGCTATTCAACTGCACTGTAGCACACACACACTAAAAACAGCAACTCGTCTTCAACTAGTCAGCAACACAATGATAGCTCTTATGGCTAGGAGCTCCCATATATATACCCAAACAGTCTCCCACCACTCCCAAAGGTCGTCAAATTAATTCTAATTTATTTTTATTTAATTTTGATTTTTTATTATTTATCGTTTTTTTTTTTTAATTTTTTTTTAATTTTTTAATTTTTTTTTTTTTTTTTTGTGACCTTGAGGTTAGGTTAGGTCAAAAACTTGGGTTAGGTTAGGTTATGACGTCATGGGTGACCTTGAGGTGAAGGAGGACTCTGGGACACTTGTGTCCCAGAGTCCTCCTTTTATACTACTTGCATCGGTGCCTACCCACTTAATTGACTTTCTGGAATCTATCACCTTCCTGATCTCCATAGTCAGCGAGAGCTACAACCACGATCTACGAGACTAGAAGACAGACTGAACTGAATGCTAAATGCGAGGTACCTGGGCACGTGTACTTCTTGAAAGGGACACCCCTCTTGTCATAGTTCCCACTTCACGCTTGGTCAGTTCAAGACATTTCAGTGTTTGAAACGGAATTTAGCAAAACAAAAGAAATGTCGACCCTATGTGACTGACTGCTGAAAATATCAAAACGTTGAGTTCCGCTTCATCTCTCATTTTCTGTAACTGAATTACTTCTCGATTCAGAAGAGGAACAATGATGGTAGCGGAGAAGAAGAAGAAGAGGAAGAAGAAGAAAAAGAAGAATTCTTACACTTGACGACAGAATGCAGAATGATGGTAGGGGAGAAGAAGAAGAAGAGGAAGAAGAAGAAAAAGAAGAATTCTTACACTTGACGACAGAATGCATGGCTTGTTTTCAAGGGTTGATGCTCTTATATGTGTCTCTTCATCTTGAAAGTACTTCACCCCTGAATCCTTTAAAAAGGTAGCCACAATAGTGGGCTATATGCATGAAAATGAATAGTCTTTTCAGAAATTTGAACTTTCTGATACCCCTTTGATGTTTCCCGACCTTAGCTAGGGATAACAGCTCACAGCTAAATCTTAACAGTAGTGTATTCAACTATCTAATAATTGTATTCCCTAGAAGGACCTCATAGATTGCACATCTTGATGGAAAATGAACTATATCGATAAATTGATTTTGTGGTCAGTTAATTTTCGACAAGTCTTTGTGAAATTTATATTGTTTCTTGTGGTGGAAATAGAATTCATTATTCATAATTCACTTATTATCTTGAGAGCTTTGCTCTCTCTGAACTATTGAAATCGATAAAATTTTTAATATTCAATTTTATACATTTCAACTTAAGATATATATATGTATATATATTATTATCCTAAATGGATAATAATAAGATATACCATACCTGTATGGATGCATTTCTATGCATTCAAATGCATCTGCATTTGCAGTACGAGGAGGAGTTGTGTTCGTTATGTTCAAGACCAGGTTTATGGCCTATCAAATTTATAGTCCGACCTGTGAGTTTGTTGTAATCAAAAAATTGAATACGAAATTATTTATAGCTATTTGAAACTTGTAAATCGAGACAATTCACGTTTTGACCAGAAGAACACTGAATTTGGATATTTGAGAGGTGAGAACCACAGTTGTAGGCAGGGGAAATCACCCTGCTGATTACAGAACTGTTGACTTCCAATCGATAAATTCCACACTACAAATTTTTTAATGGTCATTTGAAACTCGGAAATCTAGATAATTCATGTTTTCTTATCATATAGATTCAATTATCTTTATTTTTAGATTCAACAGGAAAGAGCTATTTCAACTGTGCGAGTGAAGATGATGATAAGAGAAAGAAATATGATTGTAATTCTCTTCTCCATTCGTATTATCAACAAATCGTACGGTATATGGAAAATTGTGTTATCATCTTGAAATACTCATTCAACTGCGTTGAAAAGGAGGGAAGTTCTTTTCATTGGTGTTGAACTGTTTGGCTTTGAAAGCTGCATCCTTGTTAGAATTACATAAATGAGTCGAACGTGACTCCCTATGTGGGAACCGGGTTCCCAAAAACATAGGGGGATGTTGTCGCAGGTTCAAACGTATTCCATAACAAACAAAACCTTCACTTGCTGATACTCTTTTCGGAAGAAACATGGTGCTCAATGGAGGATTGGACTCTGTCCCGTCTGCAATCTGAGAAGGTGTCGAATATCCTTAACAATAAAAATATCTACAATAGCTGACCCTCACACTCTAGTAGAGTTAGTTTCTTCGAAGTCTAAAGTACAGATGGGACTATTGTTTCCCTAGCCAATTTGCAAACATTTTCTTCAGCTTTACCGTTGATTGGGTAGTCTTAATTTGTAAGAAGCGGCAACATCAAAAACCTAGTGATATGAATAGATTGAATACTAGGGAAGGTCTTTCATAATGAACCTTGAAAACGAGGCGCCAATATAAATAAAGACAAGTGAATTCCAAAACTACTAGAATAGAATATAGAATAGATTTTATTGATTAATCAGAAAACATACATTACAAATTATGAATTTCAATCCATGGTCAATAATGGCCATGGCATTTAACCCTTGGTCAATAACCATCAGGGTGAGTTGAGTATTTTAATTGTTATATTTGCAATGTTCTTTACAAATACATTAATATGTTTGAACTGTTTTAACTGTTTGCAAAATGTTTTACACTCAACACTGAAGATTTTACACTCAACACTGAAGATTTTACACTCAACACTATAACGGCTGTAGAAATCGTGGGGAGATGCGTGAAAATCCAAACACAGCTGTGTTTGAGAAGAAAATACCTAATTAGAACCGTACGAATTAAAACCTGACATGTATGAAAGCCTCATTCGTTTTCGGTAACGAGCCGAACCGAACCGAAAATGAACCGAACCGAATGAAACCGAAAGCGTGTGAAGCTAGCCTAAGTAAGATCATTGTCCCATCAAAATCCATATCAGATTCATCATTCAAAGAATCAAAGATTTCATCATCATTCATTTTAGTAATAATACAAATGAGAAATAAGAGTTTGCAATATTACATAAGTATAACTAATTACTATTTATATATAACACATGAATTTCAACATAAAGAGGAGAAACCCATTATTCTTCCACAGTTTCTAGTATTTTACACACATCGTGCGCACAATAAATTATGGATCACACCTGCTGATCAGTAAAGAACATTGGAATGATGCCAGGAAAAAGATGAAGGGAGTGTTGAACGGGAGATCTCTGAAACACACACACACAGTTTTCGATGAAAATTCAATTTTCCGGGTCGCCATTTGAATTTGGTTGTGATCTAGCTATGGATTTCCACTTAATTTGACGAGCTGAACAAAAAAGCTTGTTATAGATTTTTTATGGGAAACAAATTTGAATTTGACCCAAATATTTGGGGAAGCACAGGGGTGTCGGGCACAAAATTTGGAAGTTCTGGAGGTTTTCCCGTAGCCTCCAGTGTAGTATGCAACAGATTTGGTGTTCAGTTTCCACAGTGAACTGATAGTTTTGGCTGAAAATTTTTGGTATTTGGGAAAACTCCAAATTTTCGATGAAAATTCAATTTTCCGGGTCGTCATTTGAATTTGGTTGAAATTTAGCTATGGTTCTACACTTAACTTGGCGAGCTGAACAAAAAAGCTTATTATAATTTTTTTGTGGGAAACAAATTTAAATGTGTCCCAAAAATTTGGGGTGAACAGGGGTGGCGGGGGGCAAAATTTGGAAGTTCTGGAGGTTTTCCCGTAGCCTCCAGTGTAGTATGCATCAGTTTTCACAGTGAACTCATAGTTTTGGCTGAGAATTTTTGGTATTTGGGAGAACTTCAAATTTTCGATGAAAACTCAAATTCCCTCATGATGAATTCGACTCATGATGCATGATTTTGAACCGCCCTGACAAGCAGAGACGAATGAGCTGTACAATGAGACCCCATCATTGTGTCAAAAGCTATGTGTGTTTGAAAATGTGATCCTTGAGATGCCCTTATGCGAACCTCTCTACTAAATTAAGAGCATCTAAAGGGTGATTCTCATAGAACATAATCCAATGAACTTTTATCACGATGCAAAATCTTAATACGATGACAATGGATAATTCATTATTAAGAATTTCATTACCTAAAAAAGGCAAAAACATATTTTTGTGTCAGGATTTGGCAGAAATAGCTAAAAACTGGAAAATGAACCGAAAATAAGAGCTTTTGGGCCATCATGTATCCAACACAAGGAAATTTTGCATGAGATAATATTGGCTCTGGACTTCTTTTATGTATCCAAACAATATATTGAAAAATCAGAACTACAATATAAAATGCAAGCACACCCCCTTTTTCATGTATATATTACCTGGACTTGAGTAACTGTAAATTTTTCAAACACCAATCGTCCCGATCCCCCCCTGGATCCGCGCCAGCAAACGTGCACATCATCCCCTTCAATTTGGCGTATTCAACTTGATGATTGATTCAGTGGTTACTGACATCTCAGGGTTGAACTATGCATTATATACATAGATATGCGAGAATCACTTTGAATCGTACTCCACCTTTTTCCGCTGATCAAACGAACAGAAGGAATATTAGATTCTTGGAAGAGACATAAATTGCTCCAGATTCCAATTTCTGTATGATTTTGCTAATGCTTCACTCTTCTGTGTGGAATTTTCATTGAGAAGACTAATCGTATAGGTAATAAATGACGAGATTGAAGAAATAATTGAGAAATGAATGTGTGAAGCATTAATAAAAGAATATGATGGATTAATTATCTTCATTGATTAATTATCTTTAAAAACCAGTATTTTCAAAAATGGTTCAACTTCAAAGCAGAGGAAGAGATTAGTACATTTTTCGTAAACTGCATATCAACAAAACACATTCCGAGCACATTTATTCAATACGGTACCTTAGTCAGAAAAATGTATTTATTGGGAGCCATGATATGAAGCTCAGACTGTTTACCACTGATCACTTTTGAAACTCGTCTCATTTCAAAGTCATGCAGATTAGCACATTTTTTTATAAACTGTGTTTTTTCAAATACCCTGACATTTGAGATAATAATATTGACCCTCTCCAAAGTTATGAGAGGAGGAAATGGTTGAAATACAAATTTCATCTCATTGACCATGAAAAACCGATTGACCAGGCACTTCTAATTATCTGATTTCATTGAAATAACACATAGATATTTTCAAACTACTTGTTCAAATATACTGTGAATTTGAGATGAGAATATCGACCCACTCTAAACTTATGAGAGGAGGAATGAGTAGTCAAAGTACTAGTTTCGTCACATTGACCAGGAAAAAACCGATTGACCGGGCACTTCTAATCATTAGATTCTATTGAAATTACACATCGATTTTTGTAAAGTGTCTGTTCAAATACTCTGACAATTTGAGTATTGTCCCTCTCCAAAGTTATGAGGGGAGAAAATGATTAAAGTGCTGATTTCGTGACATTGACCAGGAAAATCATTGCAGTTTAATCAATGTTCGTTGAAGTTTTTTTTCGTGACTCCCTCATGTGTATTTGAACTCTTATCTTATTGAACTTTTCGTTGGTCCCTCGAGTGAAAAATATAAAAAGTCAACTGTGTGTAAAATTCATCAAATAACATCTCTGATCACGTATTGAAGATTCTTTAGAGACATTCATGATTTTTGTGAAATTTTTCTGCAACCACTACAATCATTATTATCATATTTCAGTTTTTTTGGCTTATCATCAATTCCAAATACAACTCAAATTAAAGCAGTCCGTATTTTGTTTGTTGAAGTGTCGAGAAATATCGTTTAATCCTGTTGGCGTCATCTTGAAACCCAACTATTGAAAAAGTTAGCTTCTTTTGAATATCCATATGTGGACTGTTGATTCTTTAGTATATGCAAAGGACAGTTTCGTGAAAGGATTCAATAGAAAAATGCTGGCCTTGCTGGCATTGATATATTATATGACAAAGGGTATATTTTTGCTTGGGTGTCTTTGAGTGTGCGTGAAAAAGGTACTATAGTCGGCCAAGCGAAAATGGATCCCTCAAGGCCACTGCAATGTTGCCACTCTTGTCCACCCCTCGCTCGACCAGTCTATATACATTGACTATATTTCTACACCCTGAACATCGCTCTTTCCTTCTCAAACCTTCCCTCTTCCTCTTTTCCGTCACTACCTGTCACAAATTCTTCTGAGCACGTCAGGTACAAAAGTTCTATTGTGTCATTCTTTGAAGTTAGAACAATAACATCCCCCGTTACCTCCTCCCCTCCTCCGCTATCTTCTTCAACATCATGAAATGAAGGAAATAATATTGTTATGTATAATGTATAACTCTTTCTTGAGTCATGACATCAATAAATCCAATTTTATAATGATGATTAGATTTTTCTTTATAAATGCAACTATTTATAAACTGAGCTATTACTTCATAAAGGTTACTTGAAGACTTTTATAATAATCAATTGGAAGTGGAGTGATGTAATTTTATTTATTTTAGCCAATATTCTTGTAGTGCCCACTTCACTCTGCATTTTTCAGTTTGCATGAATTCTCATTTGATTCCCATCACACTTCATCCAGGCTTTGGACTGGCTGAAAGTACTTGTACAATCAGGCGTGTTTAAAATCTTTTTTCTTTTCACTTTTTTCACATTTCATCTTTTTTCATCTCATATTTCAATACATTAATTACACATATACATTATTTACACATATACATTAATATACATTATTTACACTTATACATTATTTACACATGTATACATTAATTTATTTTTCTGCTTCTTCATTCTTAATCACTCTCAAATTCGGAATCACCAGATGAACTGTCTCCTGTTATTGTAATAACAAGTGATTCCATTGCCAAATCACGAGGGCACTCTTTTTTCAAATCATCTTCTTGAATTTCTTCTACATGCTTTACACATTTCCTCCAATCTTCCACAGTCACCCTCTCAATAGCCTCGTGCATAAGTTTCTCAACATCTGCCAATCGGAATGTTTTATTTTTGTGGCTACATAATTTTTCACTTGTGCCCACACAAGCTCAATCGGGTTGTAGTGAGCATGATAGGGTGGCATACGAACCACTTCATGGCCCATTTCCAGTGCGATACTATCAATTTCATACTCCTTCACGGCGTATTTTATTTCATTTCTCGACAATAATTCGGCCTTTGTCTCATTTTCAGAGAAAGAAACATTCTTCGATTCTAGCCAATTCTGGATATCCACCTTTTTCCAGTTGGTGCGAGGGATTTTTTCTGTCAGCGCAGAGTGATAACTTGCATTGTCCATCACAATCACTGAACTCTCTTCAAGGAGATTGAGAAAGTTCCGGAACCAATCTGTAAAAATGTCAGCGTTCATTTCGGCGTGATAATCTAACGAAGTGGACTTCTTTGCTTTAAAAATTAGTTTGCACTCAGGAATAAACCCCGTTTGAGCTGATCCAGCATGAAGAATGATCAATCGGCCTCCTTTTCCAACTGGAACTTTCAATCCACCACTTCCGTCTTCGTGTTGCCATATCATCGATCGGCTATGATTTTGATTGACCCACGTTTCGTCAATGTAGAATATTGGTCGGGGATTAATTTCTCTTCTTATCTCGTGCATTTTTCTGAGAAAAACTGCTCGTGCACACGCAATGTCTCTCCTCTCCATTAACAATTGTCGACCATCATTACACTTCCTAAATCTGAAACCCAAACTCTTTATGATTTTTCTGACGGATTCAACACTCCCACTGAAATTAATCTTCTCTTTCAAAACAGTTCTGATTCTTTCAGACGTAGGATACTCTCCATTATCATAGAATTGAAATACACATCGGCGCACCATGTCCTTATCAAAACTGTCCATGTTGACCACTTTTGCATCTCTGGAGTATTTTTTTCGAGGCGTATCAAATTTCACTTCCTCATCCGAGTCATCTACACGTCTCCGTATTCGCTTTACAGTTGTAACACCAACTCCACATGCTTCAGCTGTAACCTCTTGAACTTTTCGAAAATTGATCAATTCAAGTCTATCGGGGTTTTCGGCTATCTTTTGGAAGAATCTGTAGACATTCCAGATGATATTCCTTTCTTGCTTCCCAATATCACTTCTTCCTCTACGTGATCCTGATTTAGTTGGAGGTGTGTGCAGTATTCCGATGTTGGGTGGTGTTTCGATATTGTGCGGTGTGTGCGGTGTTTCAATTTCAATTGTACAGTCCATTTCAATAAATTAATCTTTGGGCTATAAAAACACTATAAAAAATTAGATGGCATACTGTAATATACAAAATATACAAACTAACTATTCTACCACTTTATACTGAATTTAGAACATAACTTAATATATACAAACATTAATAAAATTTATAACTCACTACTCTGCTATTTTCCACAGTCAATATAAATCAGTTACGGAGCGAAGTTGCTTACAGAACTGCAAATGACAGAATGAGTTCCTCTCGCCAGTATAGCCAGTATGGTGTTGAAAGGTTGAAGGTATTCATAGTGTTTTCCAGAATTGTTCATTTATGCGTGAGGAGGTGATTATTATATTTCTCAGAAAAACTCATTGATATATTTTTGACTCGGCCTATTCACATTTCAACTCCTTTTCATGCTTCTATTATTTTTCAAACACCAGCACAGCTGTTGAAAGTTATATGTATTATAAATATATAGTATAAAAGCATTATGTACAATACATTTGTAAAACTGTGAACTATATTGTCCTCGTCATAGTCAACAATCCAGAGAAGGCAAACAATACTCCCCACAATAACAATACTTCACTATCACACCCTCTCTCACACACACATTCACTTTCTCTCTTACTAGCCACCCTTAGTACAAAGTGGCAACAGTGTTGGTAGAGACGGGTGGTGGTGTCAAGAGCAAGCTTCGACCTTGAAGGACCCATTTTCGTTTGGCCAACTATAGGACCATAAACAGAAAAGAACATTGTAATAAGATGGCAAAGGTTGCCTTCTATATTGAATAGATGACAGTAACATAATTATTAACGTCAAATTAGTGACGGGTTTAACGATATTCACTAAAATTCTTAGAGCAAGGTCAAGCACGTACGAAATCCTTTTTTAATGGAACCAAGTCTCTGGGAGTCATTATCCGCATTCTAGGAAGGGCTGTTGAAACGCATAGAACTGTACAATAGCACCTCGAAACTGAATACAATGCGCCCATGCTTTGAGGGGCATAAACCTTTTTTCGGCAAAAACGTTATAGGCCTATATTGATGTTATATATAATCCCTTCTAAATACATTGTGTTTATTAATTGATTATATTTTCATGTACTAATATCCTATTATACTAGTAGTTCTGTGAACAGTAGACCTCGCGCAGTTATAAACCACAGCCTACTCTTATACTGTCCATCAAAGGAAATCCTGTCTGTGTGTCTTGTCGGCGAGATATCGGTGTGAAAACGGCTAATGGCTGTTAGAGTTGGTGTATGAAATATGCTAACATCAAAATCGAATATCCTTCAAGACATACTGACAACAGAGGTTCTTATCAGTGAATTCAAGTACAAACATCATAAACAATGGAATGATAGGACTGTAATCAATGGGTTTGGAAGATATCCAAAACTAGAGTATCAAAATGTAATAGAGAATCTTTCTAGTCAATTACAAGTATATTTGGATATTCTATTATTCCAATCCCATTATATAATACAATCGTTGATTATTTATATTTTGTATACCTATTTGTTTTGGATATCTTTCATTCCTGTACGCTAGACAATAATATTGTAAGCTAACTGCAGATTAAGTGTATAGTCATAAAATGTTGATTCCATAGTTTCTATGAAGAGAACATAATTGTTTCATATTGGATTCCTCAACTGATTCTACATAGGGATTAAACATTTTAGTACCCTCGTTTAACCCTTACAAAATTATATAATTATAAATTTGGAGAAAAAGGTGCAATATTCCGCTATCTTGATCTCGGTAACAAAGAATTTCTGAAAGTTTGTGGGTACTTTTCTGTTTGTTTCAATGGGTAGGTACTATAAAACTTGTAGTATTCTCAGAGATTTACAAGGCACTCTGTAGTATACAATACAGAAACTGTCCCACCAAGGTTGTAACAGCCGTCAACCGTAAATTCTAAATCTCATTTCTGACAACTATGACCATGTAAAAATGATCGAGTTTCGTTTTTTATTTAAGATGTATGTATTTGTCGATGCTTTTTGAATGCGCCTACCTCTTGTCAATGAATACTCAATAACTGAAAAAACAATAATATATTCTGTGTAAAATAAGTTGAGACTTGGCTCTCCATCGGAAGAAACTACAAGGTTTCCAAATCGTATAAAATTGCAACTTTTTCAAATTTCCAATTCAACGTCAGATTTCAAAGTAGAATATCATCCCCAACATGCCAGTAGTGTTAAAAAAGTTCCATGGTTGAAGGATTAGAAGGGAATTAAACTTGTTTTATGAAATTGGAAACATCGCGATTATTTGTTTTTCTTTTGAAACCTCTTCTCTCATAATCATGGGGAGTTGTTATGCGTGTAGAATGAGTTGAGACTTGGCTCTCCATCGGAAGAAATTACATGGTTTCCAAATCGTGTAAAATTGCAACTTTTTCAAATTTCTAGTTTAACGTCAGATTTTAAAGTAGAATATCATCCCCAATATGCCAGTAGTGCTAAAAAAGTTCCAGGGTTGAAGGATTAGAAGGGAATTGAACTTGTTTTATGAAATTGGAAACATCGCGATTATTTGTTTTTCTCTTGAATACCTCTTCTCTCAGAATCATGGGGCGTTGTTATGCGTAGGAATTTAACATCAAATTAGCAATACTGTCATTTATTGTAAATTAGTCTATAAGCCAGTATATTGTAACATCCTGAGACATACAAACGGGCGACTGTAGAAGCAACATTCGTCCAAATTTCCTTGCTACTATTTGCTACTGCTTTGTAGTGGGATTCACTTAAAACTGTCAGCATTAGTTGGAAGGGAACAGCGTTGATGCTATTCAGAAGTATGCTGACACAACCAAGCTACTCTATGGTGACGTTCATCTTGAACTGTCAACATTAATTGAACGGAAACAGCATTGATATCATCCACGAGGTATGCTGACACTCAACCAAGCTGTTCTATAGTGAGATTCAGTCTAAATGTCAGCATTAGTTTAACGTGACAAGCTCTGATGTTATTCACAAGGTACCTGACACACAACCAAGCAGCTTTACAGTGAGACACTGTCAGCATTGGTTAAAGGTGAAACATCGATGCTATTCACTAGCAATACTGACTGCTGAAAGTGAACTACCCTTTAGAGTACCCAAGTCGGTCAGCATTGACTGAATGGGAAGCATTGATGTTATTCATAAGGAATGCTGACAGTTGAAAGTGAATCTTCTCACAGTAAGTGTCTAGCACTCAAAACTTTCTAAACCTACAACAATCAATTAGTTACGGAAGCCTGTAACTGTGAATAGATTTTTCATTAGGGGAGAGCTCTTTTACGAAAGATTGACAATTTCGCTCTTCCACTACTTCCACTAATTTCGACTACTTTTGACAACTGTAAAAATAATTTCAATTACTTCTGAGAAATTTTCTCACTTCCACCACCACTTTATCTTTTGAAAAAAAAGTTTCTAGCATGTCGAAAATGTCATGTTTTCTGCTCAAAATGTCTCAACATTGACAAACATATTCATTAAAAGGCTCGGCAGGATAGCCTGGTAACTTCAGAATCCATTAGCCGTTCCTATAAAAAATAGGTTTGGCTAGAAGAAGTACAAAATCTCTGAAGAAGGTATGTGTGTTTGTGTGAGTGTGAAGTTTCATAAATGTCAGGTTCAAATTAGGTATTTTCTTCTCAAACACAGCTGTGTTTGTGATTTTCTCAGTTCATGCTGGTATATTTAAATATAACAGTTGGTGTTAAATTGTAAGATGTTATTTCTTGAACAACAGAATTTTAAAGTTAATTGAAAATTCTGAATTATTTGAATAGTTTCTTTTTGATTATGTTAATTTTGGAAGTTCAGAAAGATTATTTTTTTCAATTGAAAATTTGTTCCTTGTTTTGACACATGGTATAAAAAACTTCATCTCTTCTCTCCATTGATGAAATCATGTAATATTTGTGGAAAAATATAAATTCTCCCTAAGTTTTAATTTATATCTTTCATATTTTTCTAGCAAACTATTCATTGAGAAAAAATGTTTCTGTGAATTAACAGAAATGAATTAACCATATGATTTTGACTTGGAAAATTTTGAAACAAATAATCACGATATCAGGTTAAAATAAAAACAAAAAAGGCAAGCATGTGTGAAAGACTTTGTTTTCTCCTGTTTCCCTAGCAACGAATTCGAATTTAATGAAACCTATTCGTGTCGAGGGGGTGGAGGGGGCGTTCGGTGCTATGCGGTAGCTATTCGGTACCGAATTCAAACCGAATCATCATTTCACACTCATCGGAATTTGCCGAAAACGAAATGAACCGGAAGTGTGTGAAAGTAGCCTCTCGCTAGCAACGAATTGAAACGTGATGGAATTTATTAGAGTCAAGTGGGCGTTCGGTTCTATGCGGTTTCTATTCGGTACCGAATTCAAACCGAATTACCGTTTCACACTTATCGGAATTCGCCGAAAACGAAACGAACCGAATGAGTGTGAAACTAGCCTTATGGTCGACGGTCCGACGACGGCATTTACGCACAAACGAAAACCCAGCTTTAAATGTAACAATATTCTCAGCTTAAAAGGAGAAGAAGAAGAAACCTCATTACAATCATCTTCATCATCCATTCCTCTATCCATTCGCAATATAATTGCAAAAATAAATGTAATGAAGGAATAGGACAAAACTGAACATAAGAACTCCTATTCCCCAATTACATTTATTTTTATTAGACTATTTATTCTCAATCCATTTGCAATGGCGAAAATGAATGTAATGAGGGAATAGGACATTCTGAACATAATAACTCCTATTCCCCAATTACATTCAGTTGTATTGTTTATTACTCAATTTGTACAAAGGTTTGTACAAAAAAGTGAGCAAATATAAAGGTTATAGATTCATTGATATCAATTGAGTGCAAATACCATATTTATTGTTAATTAATATAAATTTGGTGTTTTGTATTGAACAACCAACCCAATTCATAAACTACAATTTGAAAAACAAGGCTAAATTCCCACTAAAGTTGAGTTACATTTTTGAGACATTTGAATTGACTTGCACATAACGTTACACATTAACAAAAACATATTATTAATAATTTTTTAATAAATAAATTAGCCTACACAGAATTCAGCTCACTAGAAAACAAAGTCATTGAATCAACTCCTATTTTATAGCACTTCTTTCCTTTAACTATTCACATATCACATTTGTTCACAACAAACAACATGGTAAGGAATGATTAGAAACAGGGTTGCCAATCCTAAAAATGAATGTAACGACGTTTTGAAATCGATAGGAAGAAATGAAAATCGAACATTTCGATATATCGATAAAAAATGACCCACTCTGTCGCTGACCGCATCTGTCGGGAGGTGTAGAAATTAAAATCGACCGCATTTGTCGCCTCTTGACATGACAGATGTGGTCAGCTCAGGAATGTGACCAACTCTGTCGCTGACCGCATTTGTCGGGAAGTGCAGGAATGAAAATCGACCGCATTTGACGCCTCATGACACGACAATTGCGGTCAGCTCAGGAATGTGACCCACTCTGTCGCTGACCGCATTTGTCGGGAGGTGCAGGAATGAAAATCGACCGCATCTGTCGCCTCTTGACACGACAAATGCGGTCACCTCAGGAATGTGACCCACTCTGTCGCTGACCGCATTTGTCGTTAGCCCAGTTTGTCGTCGGTCTCGAATGTGTATCGACCCACTTTGTCGTTGACCCACTTTTCTAGCATCCCGTCGCGGCACAGTATACAGTATGGAAACATGGCTAGTACCCTGACGCTAAAATCCGCCATCTTGTTAGGAAGCGCCGCTTTGTAATAGTATTGATGGTAGGTTCGGATCACTTTAATGATCCAGATCAATTAATCTCATTCACTGCCACGAGCCAATCAGAAGACCAGGATTGGAACTACCCAAGGTCACGTGATGTAATTAGTATTGGCGTCATGTAAAAAGCATTGGTTAGATAGGCGATTGATTACAAGTTTCCATTCTGTGGTTGTGGTTTTACGACCAGAGCGACAACTAGCTCACTGGCATTCTAAAAGTTGTTAGAAGTATATAGGTTCCGTATGGAGCAGTGCACATTACAGCGTCGCACACCCGTTTACGCTTTGCTTACGCTCTGCTGACGCATGCCGGACGCCACTTTCTTTAAATCATGGCAGGCAATCTGCGTTTCATTCTCTACTTCAAAAACATAAAACGTGTGAAAATGGTGATAGAGAAATTGTGATTTCAGATTCGGATTCAGCGCCTCCAAATTAGTCAAGTGGCCTCGCGGCTATCAAAAATAATCATAATTGAAGAAGTTTTGGTTCTACTGGATATCAAGCCATTCTATATGTACAGTACTCAATATTTTTCGATTTTTTTTTGTCATAGATTGATGAAAATCTATAATAACAAGTTATATTATATTGTTTGGGAGTTGATCTTAATACAATAACATACTTTGTTATTGCATTGAGGTAAAAGTAATAGTCCAAGAATAATAACTATTATTACAGTACTTGTTGATAAACATCTTGCTCTGAATTAAATTCTAAGAACTATTATTCATGATGTGTATGTGACCTCAAATAATTCAGCTGAGCTCCGAGTAGTTTCCCATGATTTTTTATATGTTCTCATTGTTAACTCCATTTTCCCATTCATACTTTGTCTTTCTGTTTCCTCTGATCATGATTATTATTATTAAATATAGGAGCTTCAATCTGAAGGCTAATTGGAACAATAGATCATTTGAAATAATATATATGGTAAATATCTACCTAATATCGGCTTGCAGTCGGCTAGATTGATGTTTATGTTGAAATCTAACACTTCTTGGTAATGTATGTCATAATATATAATAGTATATGGTATTATTATTCAACACAATAGTGTTGCTAGCTAGTATATGGTATTATTATTCAACACAATAGTGTTGCTAGCTATTTGGAGTAGCAATATTCGACATCTATGTAGAATGAAGAACGTAATGTAAACAAAAATGAATGTATATGCAACACAGTATTCAAAGTAATTTTTATGATTGTTCTGCCAGTTCTTAGAATTATTGGTTTTCTTTCATCTCATGTTCTGGAGGCGAATACAATACTTATTCTATATACTGTAGGCTATATGCTGTGTATATACTGTTAACATACTATATATATATATATTATATATATATATATAATATATATATATATATATATATAATATATATATATTCAAAAAACTATATTGTTTGTTTGAAAAATGGTAGGGTACTATTCCGAATCTATATATATTATTTTACAGTATATATATATATATATATATATATTATATATATATATATATATATATATATATATATATATATATAACTTTATATATATATATATAACTTTATTTATTAATCGTTTGAGTGATATATTTTTAATTTTATGTATTTGTTGTGGTTTTAATTATGGTTGTTGACATTATTTATATTTTTTTTCTTTTAATAGATTAAATTATTATATATTTATTTTTTTGGTTTTATCTTGTTCAACTAGGAGAGCTATATATATGTTCTGTATATACAGTATATACAGATGTTCTCATTGTTAACTCCAATGTTATATTTATTTTATTATATATTTATTTTATTTCATATTTTATTTATATTTATTTGATTTATTATATATATATATACTGTATATACTATGCTATATACTATATAATATACTGTATTAATATATATAGAATTGGAATAGTACGGTACCCTACCATTTTTCAAACAACAATATGGTTTTTTGAATTATTATAGAACAATTGACAATTGATAATTTGAAGCACTATACATTTCGGGACTTTTTTCTGTCCTGTCTTCAGGTACAAATTCGAAATAAATAAACATCATAATATAAGATGTCATAATATCTTCCTTGTAGTTGTCTTTTTGGATTCATCATTTGCTTGTAATTTTGTTACTTTGGCTTGTTGTTCATAAAGATTGAGATGTGACCTAGTCTCCGTAATTTCATTTATTTTAGTGGTTTGAATAAGCTCTATTTTCTTTCTATTGACTTGTTTGCAGTACCTAGAAGTTGTTCGAACTCACTGCCGGCGCACAAGTTGTATGCTGGTAGTGTCATTAAGTAAGTTAGAATATTTATTTTATCAATCTGTATTATATTATGGCAAAATAAAATGAATTTGAATCAGTATTGACTAACTCAAGATTATTAAAACAATACATATCAATTTGTTGATTATAAAAACATAATATACTTACCTGGCGTGGGGGTTACCGTGATCAAAAAGGCGGTTCCCCCTGCAAATGCCCCAAATGTGGGCATCTTGGGCGCACAATTTTTGGAAAAATATTTCAAAAAAAGGGTACTGAGATTTTTATTTTCTTCATATTCATATTACAAGTAGCCCTATACAGAAAAGAGATAAATAATATAAGGTTTTTAATGTTTTAATGTTTTGAATACCAAGTCAACACTGATGTTTATTCATTTTGAATTTTCACCTGGAGATGGTGGTAAGTGCTTTTAAAAGATTTAAGGGTTTTTACTTTCCTTGCCCTATTACAATAGGTAAGGAAAGTATTGCTTTCCAAAAAAAATTAAGGTACCCCAATTTCCAAATTTCAATACGTTTCAAGGTCCCCTGGGTCCAAAAAAGTGGTTTTTGGGTATTGGTCTGTATGTATGGGTGTGTGTGTGTGTCTGTGTGTGTGTGTGTGTGTGTGTGTGTGTGTGTGTGTGTGTGTTGTGTGTGTGTGTGTGTGTATGAGTGTATGTGCATCTGTGTACACGATATCTCATCTCCCAATCAACGGAATGACTTGAAATTTGGATCTTAAGGTCCTTACACTATGAGGATCCGATACAAACAATTTCGATCGAATGCAATTCAAGATGGCGGCTAAAATGGCGAAAATGTTGTCAAAAACAGGGTTTTTCGAGATTTTCTCAAAAACGGCTCCAACGATTTTGATCAAATTTATAACCAAAATGATAATTGGAAAGGTCTATCAACTGCCACAAGTCTCATATCTGTAAAAATTTCGGGAGCTCTGCCCCATCAATGCAAAGTTTGATTTTAGATTCCCAATTATCAGGCTTCAGATACAATTTAAACAAGAAATTCCAAGTGGAAAAGATTGAGCATGAAAGTCTCTACTATTAATGTTCAGTAGCATTTTCACCTTAAATTGAAAATAAGCTCAAAATTCGAGAAAATGTGATTATCCAATTACAAACTGTTGATTCTATTAAATCATTCACTATGCAGAGATAGCAGACCTCGTGTGTCTACAGCGTTATTGTCCTGTCACCAGCTGGTTTAGATCTTTGAATAGTAGACTTGAGATGCGCAGGAACACTAGCGTCAGGTGATCAATTTTCATAATGGCAAGGAAAGTTGTGTGAGTGCGCCACACCAGATTTTTTTATAACTTTGAGATTTATTGTATTTTAAAAGAAATAAATGGTATTTTTTAAAATTCTGTACCATTTCCTCTTCATTTGTTTCATCTCGATATTTTAGTTATTAGCCGATTAATTTATTTATTACTGCTGATGAATATTGGTACCTTCAATAATATTGTGATTTTTATAATAATTGCTGATATCCGGTATCACAAAAAACTTCGAAAATTCGAAATCAGAACTTTCCTATCACGATTAATGGCCAAGTTGCCCAAGCCGCGAAAATTGCTGAGTACAAATTGACGTCGCTCGACAGTGAGACGCTGTCCATACGCGCAAGTGTGCACTGAATTGAAATTGGCTTCTAACAGAGACAGAGAGTTGCTCCACTCGTAAAAACGTTAAACGGTGTACACTCGTACGTTTGCCTCGGGTGAGCATACGTGTATGGGCTTGCATTCGCACGTGTGGACACTGTTCGCTGAGGCATGTGGGCGAACCGGAACCCTGTCGGTATTTTGGCGTGCTCAAAGGCGCCTCGGGCGAGCATTGAATGTACGTGTGGACGCGATTTTGCCATACGGGTGAGTCAAAACGTAAACATTGAAGGCGTCATAACCTGATTCCAATGAATTAGGTTAATGAATGACAAATCAAATTGTGATCCAATAACTAATTGTAAATTGTAGGATTTTTGTAATTTTGTAGGATATGTTGATTGTCAAATATTTAAATAGAAACATGCATGGAATATATAATTTGTATCATGATTAACAAATTTAGAACTGCCTAATAAATTTAAGTGAAAAAAGCTTCTCTAAAGGGTTCCTACAAGAAATTATAGCTCAAATATTATTTTACTGTGGCTATCAAATCATCTTGTGTTTGTTTCATGTTATCAATCAGAGTTGTTAATTAAAATTGTAATCTTCAATATGATATTATACGTTTTAGATAGCTAGGCTATCTATAGAGAGATTTATTCAAACTTTGAACTAGTAGACTATTCCCTTAAAGGTAAATCTTGAAGCTAATCTTTTGGAGAATCTTGTTTTGTCATGTGTATGAGCAGAGTTAGTTTAAAATGGGCAGCAATTTAGTATTTGATTCAATTTATGGCTAATTTCCTTAAAGAAGGCTGTAAATTTTGTGAGACAGTGTTAAGTGCTTTGATTAGGTCATCAAAACTTCTGGAATTATTGTAGAAATTTTCTTTTTTTGAGATTCAGAATAGATATTGGAAACCAACAAATGAATCGCCTAATGTCAAGAATCTCAAAGTTAGAGCCAATCGTTCTTGTGGAGTTATTGATTCCCTCATGATGATATCATTATTGTTTAGATAACTAGTTGGATTAGATTCAGTATATTAACAAGATAATGTTTTGACAACCTAATAAAGTTTGAACTGTCAATCTTATGTCATGTAGCAATTTATTTCCTTACTTCAACCTACAATCGTTCAACCCACCAACATCGTTTGTCAAGTTTTATTTTTGATTTTATTATATAAGTCATTGAAATAAAATGATACTGCTGCAATATTTGTGATAACTATCTTCAATGATGGAATGACGCCATTGTTGACATGTGGAAAATCTACATCTACCATGTCTTCGTGTCGTCTGCAAATCATATAGCTTTTTGAATGCCGAGGCATACGTGGATCGCGTCTACAAGGACGTACAGTGAATGTTGAGGCATATGTACATACGATTGTTCGCGCGAATCTGTACGGACGTGTGTACAAGGCTACTGGCTAGTGTCGCAAATGTGCATAGAGCCTAGAAGTGTTTATGTTATCTCTTGACTTTTCACTGGAATTGAACTTGTTATTGCTAGGGAAATAAGTATTAGAGATAAAAACACTTCAATATATTATATCGGTGATATTTTAAACTCCGGCTTTTATTTTTAGTTGTTGTTTAGTTGTAATGTCAAAAACTATGGAAAGAGTTGCTGTGATTACAGGTGGAAATAAGGGAATTGGATTTAGTATAGTCAAAGGACTTTGTAAAATTTTTAAAGGAAAAGTTTACCTAACAGCTAGAAATGAAGAATTGGGTAGACAAGCCGTTGAAAAATTAAAAGAAGTTGGATACAATCCTGAGTTTTATCAGTTGGATATTACAGTTGCTCAAAGTAGAGACAATTTCGCCAAATATTTAAAAGAAACATATGGAGGATTAGACGTTTTAGTGAACAATGCAGGGATCGCATTCAAAGTGAGTACTAAAAAACAACCCATATTCCAAAGTTAATCCCAATTCTAATCGATGAAATTTAATTTTATTAATATTAATAGCAAGTATTGAATTATTGTCTAACCTATAATCCTATCGTCGCTTACGTAACTACAAGGCTAGTACCTAGGGACGTTCCGATACTTTCGATACTTACTCGTATCGATACTTTGCTTTCGATACCGGTGGTATCGAATGATTCGATACTTTACTGGTATCGATACGCAAGTTGAAGTATCGAAACGGTATCGAATGGCGAAATGGGTAAAAAAGTAGTTCACTTCAATTAATTACATAATCATAAATAAATTGTTATATAAATTTTAGAAGATTATAAGGATTAATATAGATGAAAATTATAGTTCTAAATTATAGCCCAGTGTAGCAGTTACCAGACATTATGACATCACTAATAACAAACAGTACATAACTGACTCAAGCTCAGTCAATATTGGTTCAAAAATTATCAATTTGATCTACTATTAAGACCACATTTATAATTCTTGAACAAATATTCCTACAATTTGAAATCAAATTGATAATTTTTGAACCAATATTGACCGAGCTTGAGTCATTTACACATCTTTAGGGACGTTCCAGTTCCGATACCACCATTCTTTCAATACTTTGTATCGAAAGGAGGGTATCGTTATTAGTAAAGTATCGAAAGAAACGTATTGATACCCTTATTGACCAAGCTGGAGTCATTTTCCCATCTTGCCAGAGGGTCTTCTTTGTTTCGACAGACTATTGAGACTATACTTGATAGATTGCAGTTTTGCAGTTAGTAGATAAGTATTTTAGTTGGTAATTCCGATACTTAATGCTCACTCGATGCTTGTGGTATCGGTATCGATACTTTTCTTTCGATACTCGTGGTATCGATACTTTTCTTTCGATACTTTACTAATATCGATACTCTCCTTTCGATACCGATTCGATACCAAGTATCGAAAGAATGGCGGTATCGGAACGTCCCTACTAGTACCAGGTGATCAGCTGTTCAAAAGCGTACACTTCAACCCGTATTTACATTGAAAACCTTATGTTGAATGAAATTTTTCGTGAATAAACGTTAATAATTTAACTGATAATCACTTTTTTCGAATAAAGACTTGTTATTTTATTTTTCCAATCCAAATTTTAACCTACATCATAAATTTCAAGGGTAGTTATTGAATTATATTAATATTTTTAGTTATTGGTTAACCAATTTGTAGGTTACTTGTTTCAAGATAGCTTATTCAAATTCAAACTTACTTCTTTTAAAAAAATAGTTTATCAGAGTCATGGTTTATAAATAACAATTATCATGTTATTGAACAACAATAAATTATAAAAACATTGTTGATAAACTAAATTAGTTTCTTTTTGACGAATTTAAGTACAATGTATTTACAGGTGCGCTCAACTCTATTCTGGAGTTTGACTAAATTCATTATTATTTCAAAACTTTCAAGTAAAAAAGTGTTGATTTTGAATCGTGTAGGACAAATATTATATATATATATTAGGCTATTATCAAAGCTTTTTTAGACTTAATATGATTCATGGCTGGCATACATTTAATAGAGAATGAGTTACAATTTATAAAATAGTGTAACCTGGTAGGTCTACAAAATTACCTAACTGTATTGTTTAACACCGTATTTTTTTTATTAACATAATGACATTTACAATCATGAATAATATTTCAATTGAACTACTGTATATACCTATATACTTTCTTCAAAGTTTAGAATTATTAAATCTGCCTGTAGTGTTTTGAATTACGGTACCGGTATGTGTTTCCTCTGATCCCACAACTGTGAGTAATTGATAAAGCAGAAGTTATTAAAGATAGTGCTGTAATTCGAATAGCAGAGCTTCAAAACTGAATGAAGTATGAACATATCAGTTTTTGACATTATATTTTATATTAATATAAATTAGGTAGAAGTAAAATGACACTCATTCTTTCACCCATTAATCTATTGACTCACCCGGATAAGTAAGAAAGTCGTGTTTCAGTTGATTCGTTGTTGATTATCCATATTTTTTTACCAATATTATTACAATGTATTGTATTTTGATTACTTTAAACTGAAAAAACACATTCTTTTGGTGTAACGACGACCGTTTATTGCTGGTGTTGTACATTCTCAAGCCAAACAGAAACTCGAAACGGTCGTCGCCACACCAAAAGAATGTGAGTGTTTTTTCACTTTAAAGTTATCAAAATGAAATATAGTTAATGTTCAACCTTCTACAGGCGCACTAAGACACTACCTCCGTAAACTCGGAGGTGTAGTGACTGAGACTGTAATTGAAAAAAAATTCAAAGACGACCAATACGGTATGCGCTTTTTCAAGAATTGACAGAAAAATGTTGAATACAAGTTCATTTATAGGGTCTAGAAATTCAAAATAACTAAACCTTATTGTCTTCTATATTGCCCAGAATAGGCAATTTTTCTGCTCTTACCAGCGTTTTCTCAGCTTTTTAAAAATTCAAGAGAAAATTCTTACGTTTGGTACAAAATTTCAGGTAACTTGAGGTGTATTAGTTATGTAGGCTATCGAAAGGGCTTAGAAGGTGTGCTAGAAATTGGCGTTTCCAGTGTTTATCTGTGTTTTATCAGGATTTTCAAAACCAAATGAGCAGAAAATGTTCAAATTTTTAGCATATGAAATAACAGTTCAAGGAATGAAATGACAAATCTATAGCAACTCTGAATTGAGTTATTAATTGCGCTATAATGATACCCCTGCCATTTAGCAGATAATCTTAACTCAGCTTGGGGACTCTAGCCTTTGCATGTTAGAAGAGACCATCATAAATATTAATATAATTTGTGCAAGAGCGCGCTTAATTATGCATAACCAAGCATGCAGACGAGAACCGTACAATATCTGAAAAGAGCAAAAGGAACACTCACACTGTAAGCGTGCACTTGGTTGCGTTCTGTGTGAACAACGTGTTTCAATAGCATTTTTCAAATTTTGTTTTTTGGGTCATGCATGATTCGACGTAAATTTGCACTTGTCCATTCAATGTGATCATACCCTTATTCTCATGTATCAGGATATTATTCATATTATTACTGTTGTGACCAAGAATAAATCTTTCAAGTAGTATCCTACCACAGCGTCAATAGACATATCATTGGTTCATTAGCACTATTGAAGAATATACATAGATTTTTCATGATATGACATTGTCTTACATATGATATAAATAAAAAAACTCTGATATCTCACTCTGCAACAAATTATTATTTACTCTGTATCGATTATCCATAACCCATAAAGAACACTTTACTTACCGGTACTTACTTCCGATGAGTAAGATGTATTACTCACGGTCTTGGATCAGGGAATCGTCAAATTTTCAAATAGTGTCAAACTCTCTTTGTTATGAGTAGAAACAGATTAGATAAAAATGATTTATATAAGTTACTGGATCAGGCTGAATATTGAAATCCTTTACTGAGTAAGCTAGCAGTATAATAATTGATCACATATTTTCGTTTATAATAATATTGTTAGAAATACCGTACAGTATGTTCTGTTTTAATACTAAAAGTGGCACCTACAATGCAAAAGTTTTCTATTTCAAGCCATTCTTGTTATGATTTGAGAAGAATTCTTATTCCAATAGTGACTTATATAATAAAACTAGCAAGAACCCGTGCTTCGCAAGGATCTATTTTAAAACTTGACAAAATGAAAACTTGACGTAATGAAATTTTGAAGAATTGAGAATAGGCCTATAACCATCCTTGGTTAATTAAGAATCTATAAGCAAAATTTCAAGTTAATTAGTCCAGTAGTTCAGACGTGATGATGCGTCAAACATAATTTTCCTATCCCGTACGTGCATAAGCCAGCTCTTTACTTTATATAATTATTATAGATATAGTTAACGACTGCAAGAGGTAGGACTGTGGAACAGAATAGTGGTGAAACTATGATAGCGCCAGAAGTGTCTCAAACACAATAGTAGGTACTACATGAACTTTTTGAAAGTGATTTGAAAAAATGTTAAAACAAAAAACTGAATCCTTATCATTCTACCTTCATTTAGAGAGGCTTTTGTTTGAGCCGAATGGAAATCTATTTATAAAAAATGAATGTCTGTTTGTGTGTTTGTTTGTATGTTTGTTTGTTCCCTGTAGACTTGAAAACTACTTGACATAACAGCATGAAACTTTGGGAATTTTCTGTTTTTGTTTTCTAAAAATTTTAATAACACAAAAAAAACTTGGGAAATTATCAATCAATTTATCAATAAAAAACGAAAACCAACAATAATAGATTCAATAAAGAGTGATTTTAAAGTGGTAGATGATAAAAGCATACAATACTTGACAGAAAAATTTAAAAATAATTTCAAATCAGCAATTGAGGACATCAATGATGGGATGATAGGACAAAAATTTGATTTAGCACATAGTTTTAATTATGGAAATTATACAGTAGGAGAAAGATTAAGTATGAATTTCAAAAAGATGAACTTAGAATCACTCTATTGGGTCATTAATAAACTAAACAGAAAATCAGGACCAGGTCCAGACAAGATCAAGCCACAAGATTTAATCAATAATGTATTTTACTTTGATTAGATATTTTACTTTTAGATTGATATTGATACACTTAGTTAACAGAATTGTTGAGACTGGAGTTATACCACCACTTATGAAGGTAACGCATCTTAGACCAATCTTCAAAAAAGGTTCAAAAAAAGATATGGGATGTTACAGGCCAGTGGGTTCGGTTTCAGTTTTCATGAAGATTCTTGAGCATTTCATAGGTGCACAATTGCAACAACATCTAAACATACATAGAATAATAAATGAGAGTCAATTTGGTTTTATCCCCGGAAAATCGACAATTGATTTATTGGAGAATATGACAGGTGACATCAATAGATCTTTAAATGAAAATAAATTTGTTATAGCTGTAGCAACCGACCTGACAAGAGCTTTCGACATTGTCAATTATGAAAGCATGATTCAGAAATTAATAAGAATAGGTGTTGGAGGCAAACTACTAAGGCTATTCAGTAATTATTTCGTGGAGAGAACTCTGCAAATTGGAATAGGTACCTACATTAGTAGCAGTTATGAACAATCATGCGGATTGATTCAGGGTAGCATACTATCACCGATTTTATTCAATATTTATGTAAATGATTTCGCAAGCCTTAAATTTAAAAGTAAAGTTATGCAATATGCTGATGATAATATTTTATATATAATACATAAAGATTTAGGAGCAGGGTTAGGTTTAATGCAGAAAGATCTGGATTTGGCAATTAAATATTTCTTTAATAATAGTTTAAAATTAAATTCACAAAAGACTAAAGTAATAGTATTCAGAAATCAGAGACTTAATGTCAATGAGAATGAATTTGTTAAGTTAATTGGTCATAAAGCAGAATGTCTAGATAATCCACACATGAACGGATGTGATTGTCAAAAACTTGATTTTTGTGACAGTTTAAAACATTTAGGAATAATGTTTGATGATGATATGAGATTCAGATCCCATAATAGATCACTTTTGAAAATAATGAGAGCTGCTCTTTATAAATGTTCAAGAATTAGCTATCACTTTTCCATTACTACTAAAAGAATGATCTACTACTCAATGGTGCAGAGCACTCTCTTCTACGGAATCACCATCCATTATTTAGCACCCAAATATATAAAACAGCCACTGCATAGGGCCGTAGAGAGATCAATAAAAACACTTTTTAATGGTGTTGAACGTCACTTGTTCGGAATTATGTCGGTGGAAGCTTTAGCCAGGTTCACAGATTTGTCACGAAACTACTATAAGAACGAATATAGAGAAATGAACGAAATAGAATATACATTGAGACATAGGAATTATAGAACCCAGAGATATAATAATGCCTATGGTAAAAGAGCTCCAGAATTCAGAATACCATTTCTGTTGAATTCATTGCCATTAGAGCTGACAATGTTGCAGAGTAGGAATGAGATTCAAACAAAACTCAAAGTGCACTTCATAAGGATAAATCATTTTGATTAGTTTCAGGAAATTAGTTGAGTTTTGTTTTTTGTGTTTATTCCAGTTTATGAATTTTTTATTGACTATCTATTATATTTTTTGAGTTTAAAATAATTTTGGTTTTTCAATGAAGGTATATTATGGTTTAATGAATATTTATGTTCAGAGTGAGTATTTATTAATATTTAATATTAATATTATTTATACATTAGGTAATATCCCAGAGTGATTATCTTGTTAATTGTCGCTTACCAAGTAAAGTCTTTTTTTTATAAGTCTTATTTCGTTTAGTTAAGTCGGTTTAAGTTAAGTTAATTTATGGTGCAATGGACAAAAGAGAACAATCAGTTACAAAAATGAAGAAATATAATCAGGTAATTAAGAAATATTATTATTGTTATTGATTGTTTTTATTGTATGTAAAGGATTATTTTTATATATCCCTCAAATAGCTTACAGCTAGAGGGATATTATCGCACTATTGTAATACTCAAATAAATAAAAATAAATAAAATAAATAAAATTGTGGAATATGTTGTGGGATGATTTCTGAACAGAAATTTTAATAGGTGGGCTAATAATAATTATTTATTAATCCATTTTACAGACATATGTTTTTGAAATTTTCGGCCGAGCGGCTACTGAAGAACAAAAAGATGATCATGATTCAAGATCATATTGTGATAATATGATTTTAGCATCTAAAGTTACCAGCTGTAATAAACATATCACCCTGCGATAAACTATTGTGTACTGGTATTAAAACGGTAGTTTGGAGTTGAAGTGTAGTTGATTGGTACCAGCTGTTAATAATGAATTGATACCTCCCTCGCGTTCGCTACCTTTCAGCCTGCCGCTCTGCTCTGCTCCCCATGCCAAGCATCAACCAAATGAGTGGTTGACCCACCCGCCACCAGGGTGCGCCTCAGTCGCCGCCACCCATTCCTGCGTTTCTATTGGCCGAGCACCGCCGGCCAATAGCAGCGCAGGTGAACTTGGGGACCGTGAATAAAAGGGGGCTACTCAGCTACCCTCGATAGCACTTGCTCACTAGCAGCCTTCCACTGAAGAGCCAGAAGAGACCACCAGCCGAGACCACTACCAGCCGAGACCACTACCGAGACCAGGAGCAGAGCAGCGAGCAGGCCAATGAGGGAACCACGGCGAGACTAACTGCAACCTGAGGTGTCTTCCTTGTCTACTACCCAGCCGATGCCTAGGAGGAACCGAGCCGGCCGCCGAATCCAGAAGAGGAGGGCCCTACGTCGGCTTCGCCAGGTGGAGGAGAGGCTGAGGCTGTACACTGCTGCGCCAGCTGCGCCCCAAGACTTTGCGCCCCAGCCTAACAACTGGCGCGCGGTTCTGGATGCGTGGGTTGGGTGCCGAACCGACATCGGAGTGTGTGCAGCGGAAGCCTACGACCCTGCCTGCCCGGGGTTTGACCGAAGGCCCCTTCTAAATGAGGAAGTGGTCGAGGAGGTCCTCCCGGCGGAGATTCGGCACGACCTCTGGCTAGTGATCACCCGGTCAGCCCTCTCCGTAGCCCGGGTAAACCAGAATGGGGACTGCGAACCATTGACTTGAGCCCCTGCCGGCCTGCTCTCGCACCAGACGGACCTGCCTGGGACCCTCGCGCGGCGTGGTATCGTGCCAGTCGACGACTACTAAACATCTAGCCTGCCTTGGTCCCTTTTAGGGCCACCAGCAACAATCTTGGTCCCTTTTCAGGGCCACCAGCAACAAACTTGGCTTTTTTCAGGGCCACCAAAAGCCATTTTTCCAGACAGTGGTAACAAACCCCTCACTCGACCCGACTGACTAGCCCAATTGATGAACGAGCCACACCTTCCGCCATATCAATTATTGGCGCCTGCTAACGTGGGGCCACTCACTGTATGGAGATACAGTAACCCGTTACCACTGTCAAAACTTTTTTTTCAAACAAAATGTCAACCTAAATTTTCAACTAAATGTATGTCTTAAATTTTCCATCTAAATGTATGTCTTGAATTTTTCACACAAAAAATTCAAACTTATTTTCTTTCAACAAAATGTGTCTCTGAATCTTTCAATTCAGAATACCTGTCTGGTAACAGGCAATTTCCCAGTGGCGCCCATAACACCTGAACATGGTAGCGACTAGAACCGGAGCTGGAGACAGTGGAGATACAACCACCGAAGATTCGATGCAGTCAACCAGCCAGCACACCGAGTCTACATTCGCTGGCTGGCCTACACAGACCACCGGTCAAACCGACAGCAGCATGACGCAGCCGCCCGCTTCCACCAGCGAAACCGGGGCAACGCAGCCACCCGCCTTCACCAGCGAGCCCACTTGACCAACCACCCTGCAACCCAGCGCACTGACCATCAACCTGCCTGCTCCACCGTCAACCTCTAGTCATGCCACTACCGCAACCAGCAACATGGCCAACTTACCGGCTCCAGCCGTCAGCTACACCGGCAACCTCAGCCAGCTGACCAGCATAGTGACCCTGCTACCGTTCTTCCGCGGCAAGCTCCATGACGACCCCATCACCTTCATGCGACAGTGCACCGAGCTGCTACAGGGTCACCACATTCCCAGCTATACCTGGGTCATGCTTCTAAAAGCGCAACTACAAGACAATGCCGCCGCCTGGTGAAGAGACTACGGAGAATTCGTCACCACCTGGGAACAGTTCCGTGACCGACTTCAGGCCTGTTTCTCAGGAGCCCATAAAATCGCAGCCACTCACACGGAATTTTATGGCACCACCCACAAACCGAACCAGCCAGTGGAGCGATTCATCCGTCAGAAGCTCCAACTACAGTAGCACTTAGGAACCAACCTGGCTGAAGACGAGGTGATCGCCCTGCTCATCGGTCAGCTGAGTTCCGAGCTTCGCACCCTAGTTCGAGCTGCTTGTCCCACGAACTATGAAGAGCTGATCATGATCGCCAACGACCTGGAAACCGACCTCAACAGTCGACCAAAATATAAGCCGCCTCAACCTATGGCACCCGCAGGGCCACCCCATCGAGAGCCGCCGCCAAGGTTCAACTACAACCAGCTTCCTCAGTGTCATTACTGCCCGGCCAAGCATTTTCATCACGACTGCCCAGAACTCGCGAAGAAACGGCAGGGAAACGGCGATAATGGAGAGACTCAGACTCCACCCCTCCAGCACGGAAAGTAGGAGTCCACTACACTAACGATGAGGTGCAAGACCTGCAGTGCCAGCCTCACAGGTCACCACCCCAACTACAAGCGATAACCATCACCGAACCTGCCAGCCAGTCATTCCTTGGTCACGCCACCATGGATCCTGCCAGCGTCACCAAGCCTCCTTCCAATGTCACCGAAGACCCCTCGCTCTTCTCGGCTGACGGAGACTCTCCACGGTACCTAGCAGCCGCACCTCCACAGGCTATCAAGAATGACCCAGTACCAGTCATCACCCGGGTCACCATCTCACAACAGCAACCGCGTCCGGCACACCCTTGCGCGTCAACCACCCAGCCGTCACTCATGACCGTCTCACTCACAACGGATCGATTGCCTAACCGTCACGCCACTGTAGACCCTGCTAGCGTCGCTAAGTCTCCTTCCAATGTCACTGAAGACCCCTTTCTCTTCCCGGCTGACAGAGACTCTCCACAGCACCCAGCCGCCGCGCCTCTACTGGCCCGCGAGAGGACAGCATCACCAGCCAATGATGAGCGCGTCATCGACCACCAGCCTGGGGAGGAACATGCAACTGTGACCCACACGCACCCGCCACCTACCGGGATCGCTGTCATGGACGGAGCCACCAACACTGCCCTCGCCGCAGTCGACGACCAGGTCACCAATGCTGACCCAGCCGCATTCAGCCACCAGGTCACCAACACTGCCCCAGCCGCAGTCAGCCACCAGGTCACCGACACTGACCCAGCTGCCGTCAACCAGCCGGTCACCAACACTGCCCCAGCCGCAGTCAGCCACCAGGTCACCAACACTGCCCTGGCCGCAGTCACCGACAAGGTCATCAACACTGCTGCCCCAGTAGTCAACAACCACATCACCAGCCCTCTGCCCAGCCAAGCACTGAACCTAGCCGTGATCCAGATAGACGGACAGACTCTACCCCGGATCCCTGTCATCCTCGCGGGTAAACAACTACACGCTCTACTCGATTCAGCCGCAACGCACAACTTCGTGTGAGCTGCCCACCTCGACCACGGTACACGGATCCAACCGCTGAAGCTACCTGTACTGCTGGCCAACCGTCCCACTAGCTGCGAAACGGCCATACAAGGACATCTGGGACTCCAGATCCAACAGCACATTCAAAATATTCCCTTCCTAGGTCTACCTGACCTACGCGAAGACATCATCTTGGGATGACCATGGTTTCGGGAAAATAAGGCAGTGCTTGACTTTGAGCAAGACAGGCTAATCTACGGCAAGACGCAGCGAGATACGATCTTCTGGATAGTGCAACCACCAGTCTCAGTAGAGATGGACACTCACCTGGTTGACAAGTTACTAGAAGACACGCCCAGCGACCAGCACCGACGGTTAACAGTATTACTGCAACAACACGCAAAATTGTTCATGGAGCAGATGCCACCCTCCATCACCACGGCCGCCACCATGACAATTCAACTCAACAGCTCAGAAATACGCAGCCAGCAGCCTTACCGATACTCACGGGAGAAACTGCAAATTATCGAGTCTGAAGTTGCCGCCCTCAAGGAACGCAACCTGGTAGAAGCCAGTGATTTGCCTTACAACTCTCCAATCGTCGTTGTCCCCAAGAAGGATGGCACATCACGGTTCTGCATCGATTACCGATGGCTGAATTCCATCACCGTTCCCGCCAAGGCACCGCAGATGACCCTACAGGACATCATTCGAAGCCTGGGAACTTCAAAAATATTCAGCTCACTCGACCTACAGATGGGATACTGGCAGGTACCACTCGCACCCCAGTCTCGACCTTACACGGCCTTCACCACTCCCTACGGCGAAAAGCTACAATTTAAGGTCATGCCTTTCGGCCTACGAAATGCACCCAGCTGCTTCCAATCCATGATGAACAAGGTACTGAGTGGATACGTCGACAAGTTCTGCTACGCTTATCTCAACGACATCATTGTGTACTCAGATACCTGGGAAGAACACTTACTCCACTTAGCCAAAGTGTTTGAATGGTTAAATCTATACAATCTCTCTGTCTCAGCAGCAAAATGCCAGATCGGCCGCAAGCAACTTGAATACCTCGGTCACATAATCACCTCCGAGGGCAACCAAGCAAAACCGCAGGCCATCCCAGCTGTGACTTCTGCCCAACCACCCACCACCAGAAAGAAACTGCGAGAATTTCTCGGAGTAGTTGGCTGGCTACGAGAATTTTTACCCAATGCCACTGACGTTTGTGCGCCTCCGTCTGAGCTACTCAGCACGAAGACGCGATGGAAATGGTCACCAACAGAAGAGACAGCTTTCTGCCGCCTACAAGCATTGACCGCCAACATCCAACCACTCTGTCGACCAGATTTCTCCAAGACCTTCATCCTACAGACAGACGCCAGCAAGGTCGGTATAGGGGCTGTCCTATACCAAGAAATCAACAATGACCGTAAGGTGATCGCATACGCCAGTGCCAAGCTGAACCACACGGAACAACAGTATCACAGTAACGAACAAGAGTGCCTTGCGGTCGCCTGGGCAATAAAGCGATATCGCCCTTACCTGGAAGGCAGGCCATTCATACTCCGTACCGACAATAAGGTGATTACCTGGTTACAAACTGCAAAGGACAGCCGCGCCAAACTCACTCGATGGGCCCTGCTCCTACAAGAATTTGACTTCACCCTAGAACACTGCCCGGGTAAAGAGAATCAGTTCGCCGACGCACTGTCACGGCAACCCGACAACGAAAAAGTTGAGGAGACCAGTCAACAACTAGAACGAACCATGCCTCCCGACATCCTGCCAGTCACCAGTGAACCCGCTACGCTAGCAAGCATCGCAACCGAAACTGAACTGTTAGAAGAGATTCGGAAAGCACAGGCCACAGACGACCAGATCAACACGCAGGTGCAACGATGGATGGAGATCAAACCCCGACCGTTGGAGGATCAACGGGAACTGATCAAGTATTCCTCACCAGTTACCACCTACACAACCGACTCTGGGAGAAGAAGACACGCGACGGTTGGCAAATAGTCATACCGCCCAACTTTCACACCCGGCTACTGTTCCGCTATCACGACGATGATCTAATGGGACATCCAGGCTACGCCGAAACCTACCGAAACATCGCTACATACTACACTTGGCCCCGTATGAAGGCGCAGATAACCGCATACGTACAAAATTGCCTGCTGTGTAGCTGCTCAAAAGCGTACAACCAGAATCACGAACCTACGCAACGACCGCGACGGTCTACTAGACCATGGGAAAGCATATGTCTCGATCTGATGGGCCCCTACCCACTCTCCAAGTGAAGAAATCGATTCATATTGGTCATCACTGATTCTTTCTCCAGGTGGATAGAAGCCTACCCGCTGCCTCACGGCGACGCCAACACGATTGGCCGCACGATGGATACACACCTGTTTCCCAGATGGGGATACCCAAAAATCCTACTCTCCGACAATGGCACTCAGTTTACGGGGAAACTATGGAACGAACTCTGCCTCAAATGGGGAGTCTTACATTACATTACACCAATACACCAATTTATCACCCCCGAGCCAACCCTACCGAGAGAAGGAACCAGGAACTCAAGAAGGGACTACGGATCCGCCTAGAAGAACAACACCAAGAATGGGAGAACCAACTACCATCCGTGCTATTCACCCTGCGAAATCGACAGAACACGGCAACAAGATACAGCCCCAGTCAAATCCTGTTTGGCCAAACCCTTCCACGGCCAGGGGAATGGAGCCACTGGCCCGAAAATCAACTCGAACCGCACAAAGACCATATTAACCAGCATCTACACACGCTAACCGCAATCCAACGCGAAGCCGTATTGAACCAAGAAAATTATCTCAATAGGAAGGGAGACCCGATAACCGAGACACAGCCTCGTTACCAGATCGGCGACCAGGTGCTCACACGGAATCATCAACTCTCAAACAAGGCTCAGAAATTCCACGCGGGCCTAGCACCCAGATGGAAGGGACCATATAAGGTCGCCCACAACCAAGGAGCTGTCTACTGGATCACCCATGACAACGAGACCATCAAGGTGTACAAGACTCAACTACGCCCAGCTCCAACCACCGACCAGCAACATCTCTTGGAATAACAACCCACCTGTTGGGGGAGACCCTTCTGGTCTTATTTCTGTAATTATTGACCACAACCCACCTGTTGGGGGAGACCCTTCTGGTCTCACTTCTGTAAAATTATCGCCCAATGGCACTTTTGTATATTTTGTAAACATTGTATCTTGTTTTTTGCAATCAATAAATTCTCGCCATGGCTACCTCAAATGGGGGGGGGGGGAATTGATACCTCCCTCGAGTTCGCTACCTTTCAGCCTGCCGCTCTGCTCTGCTCCCCACGCCATGCATCAACCAAATGAGTGGTTGACCCACCCGCCACCAGGGTGCGCCTCAGTCGCCGCCACCCGTTCCTGCGTTTCTATTGGCCGAGCACCGCCAGCCAATAACAGCGCAGGTGAACTCGGGGACCGTGAATAAAAGGGGGCTACTCAGCTACCCTTGATAGCACTTGCTCACTAGCAGCCTTCCACTGAAGAGCCAGAAGAGACCACCAGCCGAGACCACTACCAGAGACCACTACCAGCCGAGACCACTACCGAGACCAGGAGCAGAGCAGCTAGCAGGCCAATGAGGGAACCACAGCGAGACTAACCGCAACCTGAGGTGTCTTCCTTGTCTACTACCCAGCCGATGCCTAGGAGGAACCGAGCCGGCCGCCGAATCCAGAAGAGGAGGGCCCTACGTCGGCTTCGCCAGGTGGAGGAGAGGCTGAGGCTGTACACTGCCGCGCCAGCTGCGCCCCAAGACTTAGCGCCCCAGCCTAACAACTGGCGCGCGGTTCTGGATGTGTGGGTTGGGTGCCGAACCGACATCAGAGTGTGTGCAGCAGAAGCCTACAACCCTGCCTGCCCGGGGTTTGACCGAAGGCCCCTTCTAAACGAGGAAGTGGTCGAGGAGGTCCTCCCGGCGGAGATTCGGCACGACCTCTGGCTAGTGATCACCCGGTCAGCCCTCTCCGTAGCCCGGGTAAACCAGAATGGGGACTGCGAACCATTGACTTGAGCCCCTGCCGGCCTGCTCTCACACCAGACGGACCTGCCCGGGACCCTCGCGCGGCGTGGTATCGCGCCAGTTGACGACTACTAAACATCTAGCCTGCCTTGGTCCCTTTTAGGGCCACCAGCAACAATCTTGGCCCTTTTCAGGGCCACCAAAAGCCATTTTTCCAGACAGTGGTAACAAACACTTCGCTCGACCCAACTGACTAGCCCAATTGATGAACGAGCCACACCTTCCGCCATATCAGGTTCCTTAGAAGACCTATACAAATAATTATCACTCCCCTATCGTTGAGAAACTGGAAAATGTTGAAAAAAATCATTCACCTAATGAAAGAGAGTATATATATATATATTGTATAGTATATATGTATAGTATTCATATTGCATTCATTAGTTATTACTGAAGAATGAAAGAATAATTTACAATTTTTTGAATTTAGCTTAGCTTATATTCATCCTAAAATGGAAAGAATATGGAATTCTGTGTGATTCATCGTACATCACATATTTCCTGGACCATATATCGACAATCTACAGCTATGAAAATATTGAATATTTTTCTTTGAAACACTGATATAACCTTTTTTTCAATTGTAAAGTTTACTGATAGATATTACTACCAATTGATTGAGAAGAATAATATGTTTTCGGAATAATGAATGCTGCATGACTAAGCACATAGGAAGTCCGTATTGAGATGAACATGATTGTCAGATAAATTTCATGATTCACCAAATAAAGTCAAGTGTAACATGAGATACATTGGCGGTACGAAGTTTGCTGAGTAAGCTAATTGTAAATTAAGCTTTATTATTAATAGTCAATACTGAAAAAGACAGGCTCAATCACCAGGAATGTCTATTATGAAAGTTTTCAATGTGATTTTTAATGGCAATAAAATTTGAATTTGAAAAAAGAATTATCAACAAACTCCTAACTAAAGAAAACCTTTGTGCTCTGTTCTAATCAGAGTGTATGAGACTCCATATACAGCTGATAGAAGGTGCAAACCGAACTGGCCAAGCATACAACGATGGAACAAACACGTGGTAAGCTCACGCTCACAATCAACACAAAATCAATTTGATCACCTAATTGATGAAATTGTTTTAAGCTTTCCAATGATTACAACATATGTTAGAATATCATGTGTCAATTATCTCAGTTTCATATGGAGTTCACCTTACCATAAGCTTACTTAATAGGATCCTTTGAAATCCTTAGAGGCAAATATCTCAAAATCCATTCTTAGTGCGCATCTAGCATGTTTGAAGAATTTTTGTGCAAAGTTTCAAGTCTGTAGGCCAATTAGTTTGAGCTGTAGTGTGATTTTACATCAAAATTTTCGAAAAGTGCCCTCTCCTGAACCTCCCTGTGCTCCTGATTGGAATTTTTCTGCATAGATCTGATTTTATTTATACCCAAACGAAAAAGTTCCTCATGACTTTGCTGTGCAATGAACGGTTGAAAAGTGAAAATTTTGGGGGGCCCAGCTCCCTCAGGGGGGGGGGGCAGATTTCTGAAAATCCTTTTGTAGTGGATGTTTTGAGGCTACAATAAACAATTGTGCGAAATTTCAAGTTTTTAGGCTTAGTAGTTTGGGCTGTGGTGTGATTTCAGTTTGTCGGGGCTTAGCCTTTTAGATATAGGTAGTAGAAGAAGAAGAAGAAGAATAAGAAAAAGAAGAAGAAGATAGATTATTATGTTGCTTTGGCCTGTGATCTGTATAAATGTCCTGTAACAACTAAAGGTGCGTCCACACATGCTGAACCGAACCTCGAACCGTGCAGCAAACCGTGCATTCCTCCGAACATCTTGCCTTTCAACGAACATGAGCATATGTTTCATAATGTTGAAAATCAGCTGTTAATCATTCGCCGTCCCGCACTCCGAACCATTCGCCATGCCGCTTACCTCTGTTCTAACTGCTCACCTCACCTCACTCCGAACTTTTCAGCCAATCAGAGCCCTCGATTACAATTCGATGTGCAGCTCGCTCCACAATATTTTGGCTATCCATCACAAGTGGAAAACATGCAAACATGAATACAGTATGGGCAATTTTTTATTTGATTAAATTCATGTTTTGAAGAATTCATTGTTACGAATGATAAATTGATAGGAGCTTATAAATATTTTCTAATTCAAATGAAATAACTTCTGAAAAAAATAATGATTGGATAAATACCAATATTGAATTATTGTTGACCAAGAACTCAGTACATCGACAATTCATTCAACTAATTCTGTATTGATAAAATTATAATCATCTCTTCTTCTTCTCTATACTTATAAAAGGCTAAGCCCCTACAGACTGAAATCACACCACAGCCCAAACTACTGAGCCTAAAAACTTGAGATTTTGCACGATTGTTTATGGTAGCCTGAAAACATCCACTAAGAAAGGATTTTCAGAAATTTGCCCCCCTGAGGGAGCTGGGGCCCCCCCCAAAATTTTGTACTTTTTAACCGCTCATTGCACAGCAAAGTCATGAGGAACTTTTTTGTTCAGCTATGAAAAAACATTGGATCTACGCAGAAAAAATTTGATCAGGAGCACAGGGGGGTCCAGGAGAGGGCATTTTTCGAAAATTTTGATGTAAAATCACACTACAGCTCAAACTAATTGTCCTACAGACTTGAAACTTTGCAAAAATATTCTTCAAACATGCTAGACGCGCTCTAAGAACGGATTTCGAGATATTTTGCCTCTAAGGGTTTCAAAGGATGAAAAAGGATCCTATGAAGTAAGGTTATGAACATGGTAAGGTGAGTGCCATATGGAAATGAGATAATATTTATTTATTGACATGTGATATTCTAACATATGTTGTAATCATTGGAAATAACAAAATAATATGATAGAAATTCAAAAAAGAACATCTGTTCTATTATTGCTTTCTACCTGATTCCACTCAACCTCAATAATATTGTTCTGATAATTGATAAATATGTTTAATAATATTATTATTATTGATATAATAATAGTATTGTTTTGGTAATCAAAAATATTTTTATTTCCACAAACTTTGTATACTTTCTAATGGTGAATGTGAAACAGCTGCATCAAAGAAATTATCTCAAAAACATATGTTTAGGAGAACCATAGTTTAGAACTTGTTTTCCTGATGGAATGTATAAGCCTACACGTGGCATGTATTATTAATTTTTCAGCTAGAATAGTTTTATGAGACTGCTAAATAAACGTCTACAGTTTCATCAATGCTGTATTGGCAATATGAAAACGCATGCAGTTAATATGTCTTTAAATAAAGGTGTTGATATCTACATGATTATTATTCTCTACCATTTTTATTTAATTAAAATTTCAAAATTATTCAAGCCTTGATAGAATGATTGACTCACTGTACATTCAGTCGAAAATTTTAATATTGAAATGAGGGGTATTTTGGCAAGCTGAACAAAAAAGTACGGTAAGGTCCTATGCACCCTTTTGATATTATTTCTTCAAATGAAAAATGAGTTTTGTTGGTTGTCAAAACTCCCCCTGGAAGAGAACTATTCATTTTATCCTATCTTTTAGTAAAATAACAATGATTTCTGCATTGAATAACATCTATCTTGCCAACAAGAATCGAACTCTTTGTGAATTTAGATACAGTATGACCTACACTTTAGATTTATATAGATATATTAATAAATTCATGGAAATTGAAGTACTTTTACCAGTTAGTTGATGAAATTGATTATCAATAGAGAAAATTATTATAATTCCATCAATACAGAATTAGTTGAATGAATTGTCGATGTACTGAGTTCTTGGTCAACAATAATTCAATATTGGTATTTATCCAATCATTATTATTTCAGAAGTTATTCCATTTGAATTAGAAAATATTTATAAGCTCCTATCAATTTATCATTCGTAACAATGAATTCTTCAAAACATGAATTTAATCAAATAAAAAATTGCCCATACTGTATTCATGTTAGCATGTTTTCCACTTGTGATGGATAGCCAAAATATTGTGGAGCGAGCTGCACGTCGAATTATAATCGAGGGCTCTGATTGGCTGAAAAGTTCAGCTTTCGGAGTGAGGTGAGGCGAGCAGTTAGAACAAGCGGCATGGCGAATGGTTCGGAGTACGGTACGGCGAATGATTGACAGCTGATTCTTAACATTATGAAATATAATTATGCTCATGTTCGTTGAAAGGCAAGATGTTCGGAGGAATGCACGGTTTGCTGCGTGGTTCGAGTTTCGGTTCGGCATGTGTGGACGCACCTTTAGTTGTTACAGGACATTTATACAGATCACAGGCCAAAGCAACATAATAATCTATCTTCTTCTTCTTCTTTTTATTCTTTTTCTTCTTCTTCTGCTTCTTCTTCTTCTTCTTGTTCTTCTTCTTCGAGTTTCGGTTTGGCATGTGTGGACGCACCTTTAGTTGTTACAGGACATTTATACAGATCACAGGCCAAAGCAACATAATAATCTATCTTCTTCTTCTTCTTCTCTACCTATATCTAAAAGGCTAAGCCCCGACAAACTGAAATCACACCACATCCCAAACTACTAAGCCTAAAAAATTGAAATTTCGCACAATTGTTTATTGTAGCCTCAAAACATCCACTACAAAAGGATTTTCAGAAATCTGCCCCCCCCCCTGAGGGAGCTGGGCCCCCCAAAATTTTCACTTTTTAACCGTTCATGCAATGTGTCACAGCAAAGTCATGAGGAACTTTTTCGTTCAGGTACGAAAAAAATCAGACCTATGCAGAAAAATTCCAATCAGGAGCACAGGGGGGGGGGTTCAGGAGAGGGCACTTTTCGAAAATTTTGATGTAAAATCACACTACAGCTCGAACTAATTGGCCTACAGGCTTAAAACTTTGCACAAATATTCTTCAAACATGCTAGACGCGCACTAAGAACTGATTTTGAGATATTTTGCCTCTAAGGGTTTCAAAGGATGAAAAAGGATCCTATTAAGTAAGCTTATGGTAAGGTGAACTCCATATGGAACTGAGATAATTGACACATGATATTCTAACATATATTGTAATCATTGGACAGCTTAAAACAATTTCATCAATTAGCTGATTGAATTGATTTTGCGTTGATTGAGAGCGCGAGCTTACCACGTGTTTTATGTGGTAAACGTTCTACAGATTTATAGTATTCCTGGTGATTGATCCTGTCTTTTTCAGCGTTGTTTATTAATAATAAAGCTTAATTTACAACTAGCTTACCCAGCGAACTTCGCACCGCCAATGTATATCATGTTACACTTGACTTTATTTGGTGAATCATGAAATTTATCTGACAATCATGTTCATCTCAATACGGACTTCCTATGTGCTTAGTCATGCAGCATTCATTATTCCGAAAACATATTATTCTTCTCAATCAATTGGTAGTAATATCTATCAGTAAAGTTTTCAATTAAAAAAAGGCCATATCAGTGTTTCAAAGAAAAATATTCAATGTTTTCATAGCTGTAGATTGTCGATATATGGTCCAGGAAATATGCGATGTACGATGAATCACACAGAATTCCATATTCTTTCCATTTTAGGATGAATATAAGCTAAGCTAAATTCAAAAAAATTGTAAATTATTCTTTCATTCTTCAGTAATTAATGAATGCAATATGAATACTATACATATATACTATACAATATTTATATACTCTCTTTCATTAGGTGATAATTTTGTTCAACATTTTCCAGTTTCTCAATGATAGGGGAGTGATAATTATTTGTATAGGTCTTCTAAGGAACCATTATCAACAGCTGGTACCAATCAACTACACTTCAACTCCAAACTACCGTTTTAATACCAGTATACAATAATTTATGAAAAAAGGTTATATCAGTGTTTCAAAGAAAAATATTCAATATTTTCATAGCTGTAGATTGTTGATATATGGTCCAGGAAATATGTGATGTACGATGAATCACACAGAATTCCATATTCTTTCCATTTTAGGATGAATATAAGCTAAGCTAAATTCAAAAAATTGTAAATTATTCTTTCATTCTTCAGTAATAACTAATGAATGCAATATGAATACTATACATATATACTCTCTTTCATTAGGTGAATAATTTTTTTCAACATTTTCCAGTTTCTCAACGATAGGGGAGTGATAATTATTTGTATAGGTCTTCTAAGGAACCATTATCAACAGCTGGTACCAATCAACTACACTTCAACTCCAAACTACCGTTTTAATACCAGTACACAATAGTTTATCGCAGGGTGATATGTTTATTACAGCTGGTAACTTTAGATGCTAAAATCATATTATCACAATATGATCTTGAATCATGATCATCTTTTTGTTCTTCAGTAGCCGCTCGGCCGAAAATTTCGAAAACATATGTCTGTAAAATGGATTAATAAATAATTATTATTAGCCCCCCTATTAAAATTTCTGTTCAGAAATCATCTCACAACATATTCCCAAAGTTTCATGCAGTTATGTCAAGTAGTTTTCAAGTCTACAGGGAACAAACAAACATACAAACAAACACACAAACAGACATTCATTTTTTATAAATAGATTTCCATTCGGCTCAAACAAAAGCCTCTCTAAATGAAGGTAGAATGATAAGGATTCAGTTTTTTGTTTTAACATTTATTCAAATCACTTTCAAAAAGTTCATGTAGTACCTACTATTGTGTTTGAGACACTTCTGGCGCTATCATAGTTTCACCACTATTCTGTTCCACAGTCCTATCCCTTGCAGTCGTTAACTATATCTATAATAATTATATAAAGTAAAGAGCTGGCTTATGCACGTACGGGATAGGAAGATTATGTTTGACGCATCATCACGTCTGAACAACTGGACTAATTAACTTGAAATTTTGCTTATAGATTCTTAATTAACCAAGGATGGTTATAGGCCTATTCTCAATTCTTCAAAATTTCATTACATCAAGTTTTCATTTTGTCAAGTTTTAAAATAGATCCTTGCGAAGCACGGGTTCTTGCTAGTTTTCTCTATTGATAATCAATTTCAACTGAAAAAAGTACTTCAATTTCCATGAATTTATTAATAGAATTATATAAATCTAAAGTGTAGGTCATACTGTATCTAAATTCACAAAGAGTTCAATTCTTGTTGGCAAGTAAAATGATATTCAACGCAGAAATCATTGTTATTTTACTAAAAGATAGGATAAAATGAATAGTTCTCTTTCAGGGGGAGTTTTGACAACCCATAAAACTCATTTTTCATTTGAAGAAATAATATCAATAAGGTGCATAGGACCTTACTTTTTTGTTCAGCTTGCCAAAATACCCCTCATTTCAATATTAAAATTTTCGACTGACTGTACAGTGAGTCAATCATTCTATCAAGGCTTGAATAATTCTGAAATTTTAATTAAATAAAAATGGCAGAGAATAATTATCATATAGATATCAACACCTTTATTTAAAGACATATTAACTGCATGCGTTTTCATATTGCCGATACAGCAGTGATAAAACTGTAGACGTTTATTTAGCAGTCTCAAAAAACTGTTCTAGCTGAAAAATTAATAATACATGCCACGTGTAGTCTTATACATTGCATCAGGAAAACGAAGTTCAAAACTATGGTTTTCCTAAACATATGTTTTTGAGATAATTTCTTTGATGTAGCTGTTTCACATTAACCGTTATAAATTATACAGAGTTTGTGAAAATAAAAATATTTATTGATTACCAAAACAATACTATTATTATATTAATGATAATAATTAGTTATTAAAACAATACTTTTATTATATCAATAATAATAATATTCTTAAACATATTTATCAATTATCAGAACAATATTATTGAGGTTGAGTGGAATTAGGTAGAAAGCAATAATAGAACAGATGTTCTTTTTTTTGAATTTCTATCATATTATTTTGTTATTTCCAATGATTACAACATATGTTTGAATATCACATGTCAATAAATAAATTATCTCATTTCCATATGGCACTCACCTTACCATGTTCATAACCTTACTTAATAGGATCCTTTTTCATCCTTTGAAATCCTTAGAGGCAAAATATCTCAAAATCCGTTCTTAGTGCGCATCTAGCATGTTTGAAGAATACTTGTGCAAAGTTTCAAGTCTGTAGGACAATTAGTTTGAGCTGTAGTGTGATTTTACATCAAAATTTTCGAAAAATGCCCTCTCCTGGACCCCCCTGTGCTCCTGATCAAATTTTTTCCGCATAGATCCAATGTTTTTTCATAGCTGAACAAAAAAGTTCCTCATGACTTTGCTGTGCAATGAGCGGTTAAAAAGTACAAAATTTTGGGGGGGCCCCAGCTCCCTCAGGGGGGCAAATTTCTGAAAATCCTTTCTTGTGGATGTTTTCAGGCTACCATAAACAATCGTGCAAAATTTCAAGTTTTTAGGCTTAGTAGTTTGGGCTGTGGTGTGATTTCAGTCTGTCGGGGCTTAGCCTTTTATAAGTATAGAGATGAGTGATAGCCTACCAATCTACCTTTTCAAAAAAATTATGTTTAATCTTAAAATTTCTTAAATCTAATAAAGCTATAAATATTAGCATACTACAAAAGCCATGGTTGTAATTCCTCTCGTAGAAATTGAGCAATACTGTAATCAAAATTGAAAAAACAATAGGTAGGCCTAATTCAAAGCTCAAGCAACTCAACTTTACACTATATATTTTGACAATAATAATTGAAACGTGTTTGAATTTGAAAAAGCTAATTTAAAACAAGGGTAACCTACAAATTGGTTAACCAATAACTAAGAATAATAAGAGAACTCAATGATTACTACCCTTGAAATTCATGATGAAGGATAAAAATTGTATTGGTAAAATAAAATAACAACCCTTTATTCGAAAAAGTAGTTATCAGTTGAATTATTAACGTTTATTCATGAAAAATTCCATTCCACATAGGGATTTCAATGTAAACACGGGTTGAAGTGTACGCTTTTGAACAGATGATCGGCTGTATGTTCTGGCCATGTAGATCTAGTAGGCGATGATCCTATCATGTTTTTGTTAGGCCAGTTTCACATGGCAGAGACCTCGCTCCTGAAATATCATATCAAGGAAGATCATATTTCATATTTTGCAGCTCTCCTGTACTTTCACATGGGGATCTTAGGAATAAGCTGACAGATCTAACAACTACGCCGACGTTTGCTCAAAGTATGACTCATCACTTTTTCTCAAAGTCTAACTTCCTTAAAAATATAGATAGAAGATTTCTGATCTCGGATTCGGATTCAGTGACCCCAAATTCTTTAAAGCGTAAGTCCCATTTTCAAAAATACCCAAAAACAAGGGAGTTATAGCTGTTTTTAATATAGCTTTCCATTATCATATGATTATATAGTACGTACTAAGATAATAATACTCCTGCCTCACAAAGGGACAGGCAAAGGTTTTAAGAAGTTTTTGAACACCTGAGAAGTTTATACATAAACATTTTTAATTTTTAAAAGTTCTAGTTTTCCAAAAAAATATTGAAAAGATGAATCCAAATATGAAATCATAAATCATCTCCACTCATCACCCAATAAAATAGGAGGAAAAGGAATGTTGTACAGTAAAATTCACTGAATTTCAATTGTCATTCAACAATCCAATTTATCAGGTTCAAATCGTTGAATATCACTTTAAATTCCCAGCAATTATTGACTATTTCTTTTTACCATCAGGAAAATCTATTATGAACATACATTATAAACATTGTGCTGATCTGAATCGATCTATGGTAATAATAGCTGAATTGAAAGAATAGAAAATGTCATGGCATTCCAAGTAGTGATGTCTGTGTATTAGAACTGCTGAGTTGATAATGCATACTGAAAAAAAGTCATGAATAGCTCAGACCAGCCTGGCGACTTTGATGCTTTTGAAACCGGAATCTTGTTTTATTTTTATTAAAGAATGATACGGAATGAAAACCATGTATCATAGTACAAAGCTTTGTATCATGAGTAAGATTGACAATCATGGCTTGTCAATTTTAGTTGCTGACCTAAATCCTCAATCCTCAGTCGTAGAACTATGGACCAAGCACGAGCATTTGCCTTTTATGTTGTATACCATCGACACAAACTTCAGCGTTAAAAACGGCTAGCAAGAGCTGGACTACATTTTTTTGTTGTTCAATGTTTTGTCGTCCTTATGAATTCTGTTGAAGCAAACATAATGTTATTTAAGAAGTTGTGATGAACCTGTATAAACAATTCATAGAATTCTTAGAATTCATAGGAATGGTAAAAAATCAATTTTACGAAAATCGATGTACATGTAACTGGATTTAGAAGATCAATACAATAATGTTCTCTATCACAATTTAATCATAGAAATGTTTAAGTGAAAACGTTGGGCGCAAACCTTCTGCCATGAGGAGACAAATAAATTTATGAAAAGCTTGATAGCTTGAATAGTGATCTGATATTTGTTACACGTTTTTATGCTAAGACATAATATGTCTTAGACTAATTTTTAATGTTTCTTCAATCAGCAGGAAAACTTTGGTTTTTCAAAGTTATCTTACTCCCTTATTTTGGGGTATTTTCAGAAATCAAGATAAATAACCTGCCAAATTTCCTACACGAATACAGTGTAAGTTGTATTATAATAGCTACAGTACTTACGTACTGTATAGTACAGTACCTGTTCGTTTTTACCCGTTCGTTTATATGATAATAGAAAGCTTTATTAAAAACAGCCATAACTTCCTTGTTTTCGGATATTTTCGAAAATGGGACTTACGCTTTAAAGAATTTGGGGTCGCTGAATCCAAATCCGAAATCAGAAATCTTCTATCTATATTTTTAAGGAAGTTAGACTTTGAGAAAAAGTGATGAGTCATACTTTGAGCAAACGTCGGCGTAGTTGTTAGATCTTGCCTCTGCTTGCCTCGAGGGGAAAAGACGTGACAAAATGAGGTTCCTGGATAGGAGTCACCATGTGAAAGACACGATTTCACTCAATGTACTTCGACAAAGAAACGTGAACACTGTTCAGTGTTCAAGTTGCACGTCTCCTATCGTGTGAAAGTAGCCTTAGAGTTCAGTGGTTTTTACTAGCACCATAGAGTTGTAGAGTTATAGAGTTGCTGCTCTATTCTCTAACGGTAACAAATTTGAAGCATGCTAAATAGAGTTGTCATCGGTTTTTGAAATTACTCGATAAGTATGATGATGATTTCAACTTGTTCGATTAATGATTCAAGAGTTCAATATTCATTTTATTGTTATTGTTTTACAAACTTCAATTTGATATATTTGAATTCTAATTTAATCTACAATTTTTTTCAAATTGGTAACCCCAATGGGTACTAAATTTGTGAAGTCTCAATCAGGTATTAATAATTAAAGTTTATTCATTTATTCAATAATTCAGAACTATACAACTTACAGAAAAGTACCACAGTCTAACTTATGCTTAAACCGGTTCCAGTTATAATTTTCACTATCTTAAATTTTTTCAAAAAAAAATTCCAATTATGGGAAAAAAATAATTTTGAATTAGAATTCAAATATTATATCAAATTTGTAAAAAAATTATTCTAATTCCATCAAAGAGCTAACCATTACTGCTGACCACATTTTCTCCTGTATTTAATGCTATTGATGAAGTTGATAGGAAATCTGGAAAATATAAAAATCATAGTGGAATGAAACGATAATAAAGCAAGTAAAGTAGAATGCAATCTGGAAGACAAGAAAGAGGAATAACGTGGATAGAGAAGGACAAAAATGTGCCGGTTTTTGCCTGAAAAATGTTGTGAATATTTTTAAATGGAGCCAACCATTACTGCTAATCACATTTTCTCCTGTATCTAATGCTATTGATGAAACCCTACCTACCAAAGTTTGATGTGACTATCAAACCTTGAGTGATGAAGACTGAGCAAGTCTGAGGGTTGCTCAGTCTTTATCTGGTAAGGCTTTGTTATATTAGGTTGGACTATGCTTGGTTAGAGGGGAGCTCAATGGTTGGGCTGGACTGCATTTGTTAGTTTGAGTTAGGCTTTGTTAGGTTGAGGATAATAAAAAACTCAGGTTACAAAGGTTTGGGTTGAAAAAGTTTAGGTTGAAAAGGTTAAGGTTGAAAAGGTTAGGTTGAAAAAGGTTAGGTTAGGAGAGCTTTGGCAAGGGGAGATTACATTTGAAAGATTTTGCAAAGAAAGGATTCGGTTAGGAAGTCTTAGCTTACAAACGCTTAGGTTGAGAGAATCTTAGGTTAGGAAAAGCTTAGGTTGGGAGAAACTTTGGTTAGGAAACTGTTGGGTTAGGAAAAAATTGGGTTAGAAAAAGCTTTGGTTAGGGAAAGCTTTGGTTTGTGAAAGCTTAGGTTAGGAAAAGCTTTGGTTAGGGAAAGCTTCAATTAGAAAATGCTTAAGTTAAGAAAAGTACAAGTAGGGGAAAAAATAGGTTAGGAAAAACTAAGGTTAGGAAAATCTAAGGTAAGGGAAACCCATGTTAGGAAAACATAAGGTTAGGAAAAGCTCAGGTTAGGAGAAGCCAAGGTTAGGAAAAGTTTTGGTTAGGAAAAGCTTAGGTTAGGAAAAGTTCAGGTTGAGGAAAACTTGGGTTAGGAATAAGCTCAGGTTGGGAAAAGCTTTGGTTAGGAAAGCTTAGGTTAGGAGAAGCTGAGGATAGGAGAATCTAAGGTTGAGTAAATCTAGGTTAGGAAAAGCTTTGGTTGGGGAAAGCTTTGGTTAGTGAAAGCTTAGGTGAGGAAAAGCTTTGAGTTAGGAGAAATTTAGGTTAGAAGAAGCTAAGGTTAGGAAAAGCTTTGGTTGAGAAAAGCATAGGTTAGGAAAAGCTTTGGTTAGGAAAAGTTAAAATTGAGGAAAGCTTAGGTTAGGCAAAGCTTAGGTTAGGTAAAGCTCAGGTTAGGAAAAGCTTTGGTTAGTGGAAGCTTTGGTTAGTGAAAGCTCAGGTTGGGAAAAGCTTTAGGTTGGGAAAAGCTTTGGTAAGGGAAAACTTTGGTTAGTGAAAGCTCAGAGAGATACAGATTCAGTTTCCTCTATTTATTCCATTGTCATTACAGATCATAATTATAATAAATATAATATGATTGGGAGAAGACAACAGGCATAGCCCAAAACTGTCTTCTCCCAAATTTTTGCAAATAAAAGTTTCAAAAAAGAATAAGGTTAAGATTTCACTTCTACTTCAAAAAGTCCAATTTCCACTTCAAAACTAAAGACTAAACTAAAAATTTTGAATTTTGATATTTAAAAACTGATTAAAAACAAAAATATTCCACTCAAATCTCAACAGATTGGAAATTTTTGAGTAATTTTGCAACCTTAGGTTGGGAAAAGCTTTGAGATAGGAAAAACTTAGTTTAGGGAACTGTTGGGTTAGGAAAAGGTTAGAGTAATCTTAGGTTAGGTAAAGCTTAGGTTGGGGAAAGCTTTGGTTAGTGAAAGCTTAGGTGAGGAAAAGCTTTGAGTTAGGAGAAATTTAGGTTAGAAGAAGCTAAGGTTAGGAAAAGCTTTGGTTGAGAAAAGCATAGGTTAGGAAAAGCTTTGGTTAGGAAAAGTTAAAATTGAGGAAAGCTTAGGTTAGGCGAAGCTTAGGTTAGGTAAAGCTCAGGTTAGGAAAAGCTTTGGTTAGTGGAAGCTTTGGTTAGTGAAAGCTCAGGTTGGGAAAAGCTTTAGGTTGGGAAAAGCTTTGGTAAGGGAAAACTTTGGTTAGTGAAAGCTCAGAGAGATACAGATTCAGTTTCCTCTATTTATTCCATTGTCATTACAGATCATAATTATAATAAATATAATATGATTGGGAGAAGACAACAGGCATAGCCCAAAACTGTCTTCTCCCAAATTTTTGCAAATAAAAGTTTCAAAAAAGAATAAGGTTAAGATTTCACTTCTACTTCAAAAAGTCCAATTTCCACTTCAAAACTAAAGACTAAACTAAAAATTTTGAATTTTGATATTTAAAAACTGATTAAAAACAAAAATATTCCACTCAAATCTCAACAGATTGGAAATTTTTGAGTAATTTTGCAACCTTAGGTTGGGAAAAGCTTTGAGATAGGAAAAACTTAGGTTAGGGAACTGTTGGGTTAGGAAAAGGTTAGAGTAATCTTAGGTTAGGTAAAGCATTGGTTAGGGAAAGCTTTGGTTTGTGAAAGCTTAGGTTAGGAAAAGCTATGATTAGGAAATGCTTAGGTTAAGATAAGCACTAGTTAGGGGAAGCGTAGGTTGGGAAAAAAATAGGTTATGAAAAGCTGAGGTTAGGAGAATTCAAAGTTAGGGAAAGCCCATGTTAGGAAAAAATAAGGTTAGGAAAAGCTTTGGTTAGGAAAAGCTTAGGTTGGGAAAAGCTTTGGTAAGGGAAAACTTTGGTTAGTGAAAGCTCAGAGAGATACAGATTCAGTTTCCTCTATTTATTCCATTGTCATTACAGATCATAATTATAATAAATATAATATGATTGGGAGAAGACAACAGGCATAGCCCAAAACTGTCTTCTCCCAAATTTTTGCAAATAAAAGTTTCAAAAAAGAATAAGGTTAAGATTTCACTTCTACTTCAAAAAGTCCAATTTCCACTTCAAAACTAAAGACTAAACTAAAAATTTTGAATTTTGATATTTAAAAACTGATTAAAAACAAAAATATTCCACTCAAATCTCAACAGATTGGAAATTTTTGAGTAATTTTGCAACCTTAGGTTGGGAAAAGCTTTGAGATAGGAAAAACTTAGGTTAGGGAACTGTTGGGTTAGGAAAAGGTTAGAGTAATCTTAGGTTAGGTAAAGCATTGGTTAGGGAAAGCTTTGGTTTGTGAAAGCTTAGGTTAGGAAAAGCTATGATTAGGAAATGCTTAGGTTAAGATAAGCACTAGTTAGGGGAAGCTTAGGTTGGGAAAAAAATAGGTTATGAAAAGCTGAGGTTAGGAGAATTCAAAGTTAGGGAAAGCCCATGTTAGGAAAAAATAAGGTTAGGAAAAGCTTTGGTTAGGAAAAGCTTAGGTTGAGAAAAGCTTGGGTGAGGAAAAAGCTTAGGTTAGGAAAAGCTTTGGTTAGGAAAGCTTAGGTCAGGAGAAGCTAAGGTTAGGAAAATCTAAGGTCGGGTATAGCTAAGGTTTGGGGAAGCTTAGGTTAGGAAAAGCTTTGGTTAGTGAAGGCTTAGGTTAGTGAAGGCTTAGTTGGGGTAAACCTTTAAGTTAGTAGAAACTTAGGTTAGGAGAAGCTAAGGTTAGGAAAAGCTTGAGTTGGGAAAAGCTTAGTTTAGGAAAAGTTTAGGTTAGGAAAAACTTAGGTTGGGAAAAGCTTTGGTTGGGAAAAGTTAAGGTTAGGGAAAGCTTAGGTTAGGAGAAGCTAACATTAGGTAGAGCCTAGGTTGGGAAAAGCTTTAGGTTAGGAAAAACTTTGAGTTGGTAGAAACTTAGGTCAGGAGAAGCAAAGGTTAGGAAAAGCTTAGGTTAGGAAAAAGTTGGGGTTAGTGAAAGCTTAGGTTAGAAGAAGCTAAGATTAGGGAAAGCTTACGTTAGGTAAAGCTTATGTTAGGAAAAGCTTTGGTTGGGGGAAGCTTTGGTTAGTGAAAGCTTAGGTTAGGAAAAGCTATAGGTTAGGAAAAGCTTTGAGTTAGTAGAAACTTAGGTTAGGAGGAGCAAAGGTTAGGAAATGCTTAGGTTAGGAAAAAGTTAAGGTTAGTGAAAGCTTAGGTTGGGAAAAGCTTTGGTTAGGAAAAGTTAAGGTTAGGGAAAGCTTGGGTTAGGAGAAGCTAACATTAGGTAGAGCCTAGGTTGGGAAAAGCTTTAGGTTAGGAAAAGCTTTGAGTTGGTAGAAACCTAGGTTAGGAGAAGCAAAGGTTAGGAAAAGCTTAGGTTAGGAAAAAGTTGGGGTTAGTGAAAGCTTAGGATAGAAGAAGCTTAGATTAGAAGAAGCTTAGGTTAGAAGAAGCTAAGGTTAGGAGAAGCTAAGGTTAGGAGAAGCTAAGGTTAGGTAAAGCTTATGTTAAGAAAAGCTTTGGCTAGGGAAAGCTTTGGTTAGTGAAAGCTTAGGTTAGGAAAAGCTTTAGGTTAGGAAAAACTCAAGTTAGGTGAAGCTAAGGTTAGGAAAAGCTTAGGATAGGAAAATCTCAGATTAGAAAAAGCTTAGTTTAGGAGAGATTTGGTCTTGTCCCAGGCTCAGTAAGTTTTGGTCAGACTTGTTCAGGTTAGTAATTATTTGACTTGATTCAAGTTTCATTCAATCAAAATTTATCATTGTCATAAGAAAATGTGATCAAAAGTAAAGGTTTGAACATTGTTCACCACTTCTTCAACTCCTAGTTCTTAACTTTAAAGTTCTTCCCATACTCCAAGAGTCTCTACTTTTGAAAAATCTCTTTATCTCAACTCTTGAATCCTATCTCAATGTTCAATTATTCTATTCAATCATCTTAATTACTATAAATGTAAATGACTTGAACCTGACATAAATTGACCAGAACATAATTGTTTTTTAAGGTTTAAATCAGAATTGTAGGAAAAAATTTATATTACTGACACCTATTTTTTCTTCCTCTTCAATTAGAAAAAAAAATTGATTGATATCTTCAAAAATAGTTTAGATACAATTGTGCCATACAATATTGTGAGATACAATTGTTAGTCACATATATCAAAAATTACCAATTTCTTTTCTGTTTCATGGTCAGCTTTAGATACTCTAATGTTAATTTAATGAAAACTCCCCAGAATAATATCTATTTTCTATTTTATTCATCGATTAATCAATTATATTGTATTCCAATGTCCATGCTTGCCTGCAGTTACCGGTACTCTTCAATCACTTTCAAAGAAGTTGAATTGATGCGAACATTCATTCGAGCAATTGCTTATTTTGAAATCTTTATTCGGCCATATATATGAGTCAGCTGTGCTATTGGCTTCATTATTCACAGTTCATTCTTCATTGTTAGCATAACCTCATTCTTCATTGTTGAGTCTCACTTCAGAAATTCAAACTGTTTTTTTTTAATGTTTTAATTAGTCTTTAAAAATAAAATTCATAGAAGCAACACCTATTTTTCCTTCATCTTTCATCAGAAAAAAAAATTGAGTTGATACCTTCAAAAATAGTTGAGATAATAATATATTTAGAATCGTCCTTTCTTCAAAATAAGGTTAGTTTTGAAACAGCTATTTCTAATATTAAAATCTAACCAAATTGTATAAAAATAGGCTAGCGCGCTTTATTTTTTCCTCCTCTTTCATTTAAAAAAAAATTGAGTCGATATCTTCAATAATAACTGAGATAAAAGGGGGAGCGCACCGGCTAGAATTTTGCCCCACGACATAACCCTGGATTTTCTTCAATATTCATGTAGATTGCTCACACATAAGTTACAAAGCATCCAAAGTATAACATATTTTTCTACACAGTAAAAGTACGGTACCTATGCTTATACTTTCTTCCCTGGCTTCTTACTCACTATAAGTTTATTCAATTATTCTGAATCTCACAACTTTTAAAAACGTACCACAGGCTTAAGCCCTAAACGGTTCCAATTCCAATTTATACAGCAGTCCAAATTTACCTTGCTAGGTTATATCACTTTCTCATTTTTTATTTATACTCCAATGTACAATTCTAACTAACTTGAATACTTTAATTCTTCGTCGTTGATTGGGAAAACCCAGATAGACTGTGTCAGCAGTCTGTAGGTAGTAGTTAATAGTAGTTGTTTGTCAATACTAGTAATGGAGAATCCAGGGTGAAATTTTTGTGGTACAGAGTAATGCAGAGTGGCACAAGGTTGAGGATCATATGTACCACCACCTTAGAGTATAGTGCAAGATACTCTACACACCTTCTTGATGACTCAGACAGAGGAAACCAAATCCATTGACAATTCCCCGATCCCACGACCGTGAGAATGACATCGGAAGGAAGAAGTTTTAAGTCTAATATATTTCATATTATACTATAAATAAGTAAATACTATGACAATTTGATGTTTCTCTTAATTGGAGTATCCTACTATTATAGAATCTTCCATTTTTGATGTTGATAGGTAGCTTCAAGAGCACCTTTCTCGCAGCAAGCTACCGAGACGGTGGAAACCAACTTCTACGGCACTTTGAGACTGTGCGAAGTTCTGTTTCCTCTGCTGCGACCCCATGCCAGGGTTGTCAATCTGTCCAGCTCTTGTGGCCACTTATCCAAAATTCCTGAGGGTCCACAAAGAGAGAAATTCGCAGATAAAAATCTAACCATTGAAGGGCTGATTAAAATAGTGGAAAATTTCAAGAGCGCTGCCGCTGAAGGGAAAAGTGAAGAAAAAGGTTTGATGTGAACCTAACTACCAAATGATACATTCATTTTTATGCAACATGCACAAGATTTCTCATATGTGCATCATCATTCAAAAATTGATAGAATAAGTCATTGATGTTGTCAATACCACTATATTTGTTCCAAAATAATTCAAATTACAGGACAAGTTTCATGGCAACACCTGCCATATCTTCACTGCAACTGATCTGTTTTATTATGAAAAAATATTTTTCAAAAAATATACTGGTATTGACAACAACATCAGGGTTTTATTATTTCAGTTATGGAATAATACTAAAACATTTCTGTGGGTACACGCCACCTTAGTCCTCCGACACACCCAGAACCTGACAGGAGTGAACAGCGACTATCTCATCCATCGACACCGTACGCCAGCGACAGGGAAAGACTGTTTTGAAAGAGTCTCGAATTGGCGTGTGCGTTAGGCGCCAAAACCGGACACTTTTACATTCGTACAGAAACGACAAAGTCAGACACATCGAATCTCTGACACTTTCAAAACAAGACGGTTAGGTTACACTAGTTAATTATAGTAAATATTACTATAAAAATACTATATTAAATCATAGTTAAATTATCAAGATTAGTGAGTACACTGAAACCTCTCAATAACTCTATAATTCGTAGTTTTGCCATCAAAAACACTGTAATTAGTATTCCCATAAAGATAAATTTACTAATATGCCATTGTAACACTGATAACTCCAGTTATGAGTTCATTGAAAGCTCTATTGATTCACATAATTATAATAATATAACTAGAGACACCCTGGGTTAAATAAGTCGCTCATGAACAGGTATTGAACTCTGAAATCTTTTACAAGTATGTCAAACTAATATTATTATAACAATATTTTCTAATATCCATTCATAGAGGCTATATTATGAATTAATTATGGGTAATGATGGGATCAGTATCCATGATACAATTTTTTCTTATTTTGTTCTACCAGCCACGATATTGCAGAGCCTGATATATAATATATATTGATATTGCAGAGCTTGATATATATTCGTCACCCACCAAAATTTGTATTCAACACTTGGTCCCGTAGGCTACAAATTATAGAGGTTCTACTGTGTTGAATGTAGTCTACTGGAGGGTGAATATACTTGAACATTTAGTATTTTGAAGATAATAGTTTTTTTTTAGTATTGTTTTTCATTTTGAATTTCCTTTTATTTGAAAACCAGCAATTAGTATTTTGAAGATAATAGTTTTTTTTAGTATTGTTTTTCATTTTGAATTTCCTTTCATTTGAAAACCAGCAATAGACTTGAGACAATTGGTCTATTTTTTCATATTCCCTAAAAACTACCTGATTGTTATAAGCTAATTTTAGTATGTGCTTCCTCAACATAGAAATACCCTTTTCTTGGAATATGGGGATGTAGAGGCATATTTGTATAAGATAGAATTCCTGGAAGATTGGATATGTGTGCATGTTGTCAATGGAAATGAGTAGAATACTGTACAAAAACTTTGAAAAGTATAATAAAGTTGAATGAAATCAGCTTCAATTATTGTATGGTAATTGTATGGCAAGATTACGATACTTATGAACTAACTCTACTTAGAAATCCTATTATATTTAGCGAGCAATTTCTGTATATATTTTTATATTTATCTGGTTATTTTTATATCTGGTTACTTATGTCCAACGGATCTCGAAAACGGCTCTAACGATTTTCACGAAATTTGGAATATAGTAGGTTTATGATATAAAAATTTGATTGCACTAGGTCTCATCCCTGGTAAAACTCGCTGAAGGACATTTTAAAAGGATCATTCATCCTTGGAAAAAAGCTGAGATTTCCGTCGTCTGTGGATAATAAAGTGAGTGAGCGAGTACATCTGTGGAAAATCAAAATATCTCATCCCCGAAATTCGTAAACTGACGTATAGCCAGCTGTAAAATATAAACACGACCTCAAAATAAAAATTCAGGGAAGAAACAATTTTGGGCTGTGCCTGTTAGTCCTTCCCCAATCATTTTGTTCTGTTTATCAATAAATGAAATAATAACGAGCGAAGCTCGGTGCCCTGATATTGGATTGTGAAACAAGATAATTGTACGGGAATGTATTGAGTAGTTCTGTGAACAGTAGACCTCACGCAGTTTTCTCATCCACAAGTATCCAATGTCACCTTTTTGAAAAGAAACTCAGTTCACGTTTGAATTTGTATTCCATATGATATAATTCATCCAGTTCTGTGATAATCTTTCTATCTGATGAGAATTATTTTTTTACAATAAAAAATAGCATAATCTCTTCAGCATTATTAAGTTCATTTGATCATTTTCAATAAACTATTAAATTGGTTTTTTTCAAAAGTGAGAATATTGATAATGATGGGCACGCATAATAATACCAATATCGGGGCACCGAGCTTCGCTCGTTATTTATTTACTATTGACAAAAAGAAAACAATTCTTAAAAATGATTGGGGAAGGACTAACAGGCACAGCCCAAAACTGTTTCATCCCCGACTATTTATTTATACATTAATTTTTTTGTATACTATAAATAGTCCAGGAAGTGGGCTATGTTACATACACTTCCATTCAGGTTCAATTTTCAGTCCAAAAATTTAAAAACAAAAAAGGTCTAATTTAGAATATTTAAAACAAATTGAATAACAAAATAACACTCACTAATCACTCAAAATTGTCAAATAATGAATAACTTTGAAACCTATTATATACTCTAGTTTAGAATAATTTATTATCATGTCATGTCAACAAATCAGATTATTTTGATCAAGTCGATTAAAATTTGTAGATAATATTTCTCGCTGATTGATTACACAGCTGGAAATAATTCTGTCTCTCTCCAACACACGCATCTTCTGTTTCGACAGACGACAAAATTATCATCTGTTTTTCCAAGGATGAATTATTTTCATCCTTTTCATGTCCTTCAGTGAGTTTTCCCAGGGTTGAGACCTAGTGCAATCAAATTTTTATATCATAAAACTACTACGGTATATGTTCCAAATTTCGTTAAAATTGTTAGAGCCGTTTTCGAAATCCGTTGAACATAAATAACCAGATATAAAAATATAAACAGATATACAGAAATTGCTTGCTTAATGTAATAGGATGACTGCAAAACAAGTTATTAAAACCAAAGACCTAAAAGATGCATATCTCTTTAAGGTCTTTAATTGAAACTGTAGACCTTATAGAAATTGACACGGTTTTTCCAGACATCTGTGTAATCCACTTGTCAGCTGATTGTTATGAATAATTCTATAGTCTGATTAATCCTATCTTCAGAGTAGATGATATATATACAGTGATATCAGAGTATGGAGGAATTCCTTTTCTTTTCATATTATCTGGTGATTAGAAACAGAAATTTTACAAGTGGAGGACCGCGGGTGAACAAAAGAAAAGAGCTGTGTGATTATAAACGAAAACTCACTTGAAAAACTGAAGAAAATACAGTTGAAACCGGGGCTTCAAAGCAGCAATGATGGTGTAGCTTCGTGAACTTCATGCCAACTGAAACTGGAGGGGGAAGCTGCTTTTGGCTGCTTCCTTCTACAATGAAAAGAGGGAGGGGTGGGGGTAAGGAAGGAAATCACGATAACTGTCTTTACCATTATCCTTGATATTCAAAATTTCAAAGAACCTTGTGTAACTTATACATCGACGCGCAGTTGAAAAAGGAATATTCCTGCCAAATCTCATCTAATTCTATCAACGCGTTTGGCCGTAATTGCGTTACATACAGACAGACAAAAGAAAATCTGAGTTAAAACATAGACCTCACTATGTTCGGTCAATAAACTGTGATATTTTTATAATTATTTAAAAGCAATTAAGCCGTCCATTACAATCATTGAGAGAAAAACCAAAAAGTTTCTCATATTATCTTCTCAAACCTTAATACATTAACAATACGCTACCGGTAATTGATGAGTAAATACTGATGTTGAATGAAAAAGACTAAGAAATTGTCAAAAAACCACAGATTAATCTGATTAAGAAAAACCTGTGGCTTTCTGACAATTTCTTAGTCTTTTTCATTCAATATGAATAATTACCACAATATCTACTTCTCAACTAAACAAAAAGTGAAATACTGATGTGGTCGATTTCAATGAACATTAAATGAAATGGTTGTTTTCTTCTAAATCTCTATACTTGAGCATTCTGTTAATTTCGAACAGAGCTCACTTTCACGGGGTTTCCTCAGATGATGCAGCAATCACTGAGGAATCTCCAACACAGATTTCAATAACCCAGGAGAGAGTAATCTAAAATTAAAACGATTAGTGCTATATTGCTGAATTATTATTGCCAATTATTAATGTTTCTGAGGGATATAGTCCTATAGTGAGAAAGTGAAGAAGAGAGGAATCAATTGAATCACTGCTTTAGTTTTGTTGCACAGCCGGCCTTCTCTCACATTCAACCTCTCGCATTCTCCAGTATGATGCTACATCAATATTATATTATACAATCCTACTCAGTGGAATGGGGGAATTCACAATGTTACAAGCAAGAGTTGATAGTAATGGATATAATTGATACAAAAAAATTACAAATGTAGGCATGGGAAAGTCAAATACAATATAGGTAGAAGATAATATCTCTGAAGCATTGTATGAAATAATAACAAAACCCTGAGAGAAAAGAAAGGAGAGAAGTATGAAAAATATTACCAATCACAATGAATATGAAATGCAATTTGAATGTCGATAATATAATAATATAGTGAACTATAAACTGTACCTTATACATTGATTTAGATCAAATGACAGTATTATATAAACGACTAATTTCCTTGTATGAAAAATTTAATAATTAGAATAATGATTAAATGCCATTTGAATTTTCGATTCTCTGAGAAGGATATAAAATAGTATCATTCCCATCAGCACACAACCGGGTAAGAGAGAGAGAGAGAGAGAGAGTGTGTGTGTGTGTGTGAGTGTGTGTGTGTGTGAGATAGAGTGGCGCAGGACTGATAGAGAGAGGGTTGAGGGTGAGGGAGATAGAGAGAGAGTGAGAGGAAGCAACAGAACTGAATAAGGTTGAGACAAGAGACAATGTCAAGCAGGAGTATTGTCTTATGAATGGTCACACACACTTCTCCAGTCACACTAAGTTATAAATAGAATATTTCCAAGAAGGTACTATCTGTGCCAAAATGCAAACCAGTTGACTTCCTCGCCATTCTTCCCGCAAAACTGGCATAGCCGACAAAAAATGATAGCGACAACCAGAGACTGTTTTCCAGGTAGAGAAATTAGTCACGGACTCGCCCCGCCAAAAAAAAGACACTTCTTTTTCAACACAAGAACTACAAAAGCAGCCACCGCCAATACAAGACTGATTTTCAGTGATAAGATGGATGTGTCTAACTTTGACGGTGGTGTATACTGACATCGCCCCCATTTCTGCACATACAATCGAATTATTAATATTCAAACAGACGAAACCAACAGACCCACATTGATTTAATGTTCCTAAAAATATACTGTATTAATAACATAATTATAGTCCATATTCCAGTCAATATAGACATAAAAAAGGGGGTGTGCTTGCAATTTATATTGTAGTTCTGACTTTTAATATATTATTTGGGTACATGAAAGTAGTCCAGAACCAATTTCTTCATGCAAAATTTCTTTGTGTTAGATACAGACTGGCCGAAAAACCTCATAATTTTGGCTCATTTTCCAGTTTTCAGCTATTTCCGCCAAATATCGTAATCAGACAGAAAAATTAGCTCTTGCCTTTTTTCTAGAATATGAAATTCTGAATCAAATAAGATCATTCGGAACTCTCTATCTCCAATGAGTACTGAGTTATGATTTTTCAAAAATGAGTGAAATTTGAAGAGAAAATCAATTTTAGATTTCGATCAACAATATCTTCCGATTGTTACCATTTAGATGTATAATTCAAAATCCCACATTGATATAATGTTCCTAAAAATATACTGTATTAATAACATAATTATAGTCCATATTCCAGTCAATATAGACATAAAAAAGGGGTTGTGCTTGCAATTTATATTGTAGTTCTGATTTTTAATATATTATTTGGGTGCATAAAAGAAGTCCAGAACCAATTTCTTCATGCAAAATTTCTTTGTGCTATATACAGGGTGGCCAAAGAACCTCGTAATTTCGTCTCATTTTCCAGTTTTCAGCTATTTCTGACAAATCTCGTAATTGGACAGAAAAATTTGCTCTTGCTTTTTTTCTAGAATATGAAATTCTGAATCAAATAAGATCATTCGGAACTCTCTATCTCCAATGAGTACTGAGTTATGATTTTTCAGAAATGAGTGAAATTTGAAGAGAAAATGAATTTTTGATGGATTTTAGATTTTGATCAACAATATCTTCCGATTGTTACCATTTAGATGTATAATTCAAAATCCTTCTGGGCGTATTTTTGTGCTCTACAATCTGAGATCAGGTAGAGTCCTTGTATTGTGAAAAACACCTAATTTCCAGCTTCAACCATCATCACCAACTACATAGTCTTCACATTGATATTTCGCACAATGACATAAGTTCATAAGATTATGTTCTATGAGAATCACCCGTTAGATGCACTTCATTTCAGTATTTCCTAGTGGAGAGGCGCGCTTAAGGACACCTCAAGAATCAAAATTTCAAACACGTATAACTTCTGACGCAATGCTCAGATTTCATCGTACTACACTTCATTCTTCTCGGCTCGTCAAGGCGGTCCAAAATCATACATCATAAGTCAAATTCGGTTGAAAAGTGGAAAATTTATTTTTGAGTGTACTAAAGCCCATATTCCAATACACGATTTTGGACCGTCTTGACGAGCCGAGAAGAATGAAGTGTAGTACGATGGAATCTAAGCATTGTGTCAGAAGTTATAAGTGTTTGAAATTTTGTTGTCAGGTGTACCTGGAAACCTACATGAGATAGAACGCTTTACCTGATCTCAGATTGTAGAGCACAAAAATACGCTCAGAGGGATTTTGAATTATACATCTAAATGGTAACAATCGGAAGATATTGTTGATCAAAATCTAAAATTCATCAAAAATTAATTTTCTCTTCAAATTTTACTCATTTTTGAAAAATCATAACTCAGTACTCATTGGAGATAGAGAGTTCCGAATGATCTTATTTGATTCAGAATTTCATATTCTAGAAAAAAAGCAAGAGCAAATTTTTCTGTCCAATTACGAGATTTGTCAGAAATAGCTGAAAACTGGAAAATGAGACGAAATTACGAGGTTCTTTGGCCACTCTGTATATAGCACAAAGAAATTTTGCATGAAGAAATTGGTTCTGGACTTCTTTTATGCACCCAAATAATATATTAAAAATCAGAACTACAATATAAATTGCAAGCACAACCCCTTTTTTATGTCTATATTGACTGGAATATGGACTATAATTATGTTATTAATACAGTATATTTTTAGGAACATTATATCAATGTGGGATTTTGAATTATACATCTAAATGGTAACAATCGGAAGATATTGTTGATCGAAATCTAAAATTGATTTTCTCTTCAAATTTCACTCATTTTTGAAAAATCATAACTCAGTACTCATTGGAGATAGAGAATGATCTTATTTGATTCAGAATTTCATATTCTAGAAAAAAGGCAAGAGCTAATTTTTCTGTCTGATTACGATATTTGGCGGAAATAGCTGAAAACTGGAAAATGAGCCAAAATTATGAGGTTTTTCGGCCAGTCTGTATCTAACACAAAGAAATTTTGCATGAAGAAATTGGTTCTGGACTTCTTTTATGTACCCAAATAATATATTAAAAATCAGAACTACAATATAAATTGCATGCACCAATGTATTGACGTGCTACCAATTTATCCTAATAGGTTGGACAGCATTTACCTATCACTTATGGAAAGTCATCGGTTCCTAATAAGCTTATATCTTGATATATCATGAATGGATCTAATGCTTATGAATAAGAAATCCAGTTCAGAGCAAAATTAAATTATAATTCTCATAATACTTGGGCAATTTACAACAAAAATTTACTGAACAAAACCATTTGACACTTTAACATAGAATCTTACAAGCTAAAATACTTATCTCTTCATATTGAATTAATTTGTTTGGCTACAGACTTCAATATTACAGGATACATTCAACACACATTTAGAAAATGATAAAATTATTCAGATCTCAAATAAAAACATTTTAAATTTCACATAAACAGAACATTTTCAACAGGACAAAAACGATTCTATTTCAGCCAGCAGCCATTTTTCCTGAGGGAGAAAATGACTTGCTTTCTTAAAAGACACACCTTAAAAACGTCATCAATGCCAACCTCACTAATAAAGAAAACAACTCTACAAATTTCATTTATTATACTCAATAAAACTTTATTTTTAAAGTTATTTTAAATTTAATTAACCTTTATATTGTTTAGAATTATCTGTTTATTCAGAAATAGAACTTTGTTACAGTGATTCAGTGGAAAGTTCAACACTAGTATATATGATAAATTTCCTATGAAAAGTTTAGTCCATATATTGATTACACCGATATTTGCTATCAAGTTTTATTAATATTTTGAATATTGAATTGAAGATTCAATTTTAATTGATAAAAAATGTAATATTACAGTATATAGTGACTGGACTACCAGTCAAATGGTCGTTTTTCATGAAACAGCCCCGAAAGAATTTTTCTCGATGGTTCTATATGTATTTTGGGGCACTGAATTCAAATCCAAAATTTGCTGACATGCCAGAGGGCGGCTTCACCCCCAAAACCTCCAAAAACCCCAAAAATTTCAGACTTTTTTCGAATTTCTCATTCAATCTCGAAAACCTTGAGTTTCTCAAGAGAAATCATTCTTGACAAAATTGAAGATAATAGAATTTCAAATGAATTGAGTGGTCGCGCAGGACTCTACCGTTTTTGGTTCTGGAGCTACAAATTTTCAAAATAGGGGTATTTTTCAAGGGCTTTCAAAATTATGCAAACTCACCACTTTCACCCTATACAACTTGGATATTTCATTAGTAATGATGCAAAACCACACATCATGTGAAAGAGAAATTAATTCTGAACAGGATTACTTGAGAATTTTCAAATTTAGTGGAGGGGTAGGGGGTTACACCCAAAAATAGAAAACAAATCATTCAGTAAAAATACAAATTTTCCATTATAATACTTTTTCAAGGCCTTCCTAACAGAAAAAAAAACATATTTCGGCTGAAATCATCAGAAGAAGGTTATTTCCTATGAGAATCACCCGTTAGATACACTTACTTCCATTATTTCCAGGTGGGGGGCACCCATAAGGATATGTCAAGGATCAAAACTTTAAACACTTTTAACTTTAGACAGAATGGTCAGATCTCCTTGTTCTACAGCTCATTCTTCTCAGCTCGTCAAGGCGGTTCAAAATCATGTATAATAACTTAAATTTGATGAAAAAATAAAAAAATCCTCTTTTAGTGTATTTTATCCCATATTTAAATACACTGAAAAATGCCCAATTTCCATATTCAAACCTGTGTATCTCGGTAACCCGAAATGATAAAAAATGGTACTTGGTCTTGATATGAAGAACAGAATTTCCTCTTTCATGTGAGGTTAATGAATTTTGTAAAACAATAATCGTGGAGTACGATACGTTTGTTTATAAAAATCAAGAAATTTGCAATATTTTTCTCATTTTCACAGTCTTGACAGTTTTTCGAAATTAAACAGTCATGCAAGATGGATTTGAGCTTATAGAGCATCTTATTCTCTTCCATTTGAGACCAATCGCAAGTTTCTATCATGTATCTTACTTGAGAGACTCTTGAATAACAGTGAAATCGTAGAAAAAATGAGAAAATGAAAATAATCATTTTTTCAATCGCTTGTAACTTTTGAACGGTATTTGAATCTGAAAAACGATTCATTAACTACTTACATACGTATTAACTACTGGACTGATTAACTTTAAATTTTGCCTATAGATTCTTAATTAACATGTGAGAAGTCATGCCTGCATCAAATTGCCGCACAATTTAACTTTTGTATGTAGCTTTGGGAATTTTTGTTTTCCAAGGTTGGCAGCTCATGTAATACTCGCTGTGACTGTCCTCTACACAATCTTGAACAGTTTGAGGATTACAGAATGAACGTTGACTAATTTCAAAACAAAGGTATTATCTTCCTATTTTATATTCCATCTTCTGATTTAAACTTTCATTATCTTTTTATTCTATCTAGTGTCGAAAAATGAGTCAAATAAAGAAAGTATATTCATTCCATTCATGAGCACACTATTTTATCCCATAAAATGATAGATTCTAACAATAAATGCAGTATGTACGTATTTTTGGAATCTCCTCCATGTATTATGTTATTATATACTATTAAATATTAATATAAATATATACTATTAATATACACGTTGAGAAAAATTTGGAATTAATAAATATTGAAAGAGTATTGTCGAAACCAACTGTTTATAGTCTAGGGAACCTTAAGGGTGAGTGTGAGCAAAATGCTCACACGCGATCGCTGAGGTTCTGCAAGTCCATGCAACTACTCGCATGTTAACCGAGGATGGTTATAGGCCTATTTTCGATTCTTCAAGATTTGATTACATCACATTCTCAATTTGTCATGCTTCCAGTTGTTGTATGGAAGCAGCTGAACATTTCTTTTGAAAGGGAAATTAGAAAATAGGTATGATTGGGAATCCTATTCGAATAATAAAAAACAGGTTTTCCGTCGACCCAAATTTTGTCCACCATTTTTGAACCGCCATTTTGAATCCAACTTCATTTTTTGTATTGGAAAGTGGTCATATGATACATGATTTCAAGAGAAAAGGTAGACTATGGTAAAAACCACACATCGATATCTCAAACCTTTCAAAAGTTATTATCATTCAAAGTTACTGATATACAGTAGAAGCTCTCTTAACCGACCTCGGATCAACCGCCTGTCGGATTAACCGACCGTTTCCAGGAATATACAAACTTCCACTGCTGCTGCGATAACGATACAAAAATAACTTTCATGTTTCAACAGGTCGAACATATGATTCCGTAGCAAGTCAAAGTTCAGTCAGTTGCTCTCAATATCATGTGCGGGCAGTTTCTAGTGTGCTAACTGTGTTTGAAAACTTTGATATTTAACAGTTTTTGATACCGTAATTGTTTTTTTAATTGTTTATGTAATTGACTTTGTTAGTGTAAAGAACAGTAGTGTAAAATGAGTGATGTTAAACGTAAGAGACTGGTTGTGATGATGGAACAAAAACTAAAAGCAATAGAACGGCTTGATAAAGGGGAATCTGTTACAAGCATTAGCGATGAACTCGGTGTCGGTGTTACAACGGTCAAGGACTGGGAGCGTAATAAAAAATCCATTCAGGACTACTGCACCCAAATTGAATCCGAGAAAATCTTAACCTCTCGTTGCACTTTAAAGAAACCTACAAACGATATTATTGACGATGCATTATGGCTGTGGTTTTCAAGAGCAGTGGAAAGGTACACTGATTAGTGGGCCAATTTAGAAGGAAAAGGCAAAGGCGTTACACACTAAAATTGAAAACTGCTGGACTTTCACGGCGAGTGACGGTTAGCTAGCATGATGGAAGAAACGTTATGGTATCCATTTTCTGAGTATATGCGGTGAAAAACTGTCAGCCGACCCAGGTGCATCTGCAGGAACAGTTTTTAAAAGCTTTTTTCACGTGTTTGAATGATTTTAACACCTATTACGACTATTTACAATATTATTCGGTTTAACCGACCTTTTTCATTATCCGACCACGGTCTGGTCCTGTAGGGGTTGGTTAAGAGAGCTTCTACTGTATAATCCATCTATCATCTTCTATACTATAATAAATAAATAAATGTTCATTTCCAAAAAAAAACCAAAACTACAACATCAATTACACAGAATATTAGATAAATTACAATATTACATACAATAGTTAGTTACAAAAAATTCTTATAATGTGTCCTCTAATTGTTTAGTTTTTTCTGTGTGGAAATTGACCTACTCCACTATGGCGTAGCATGTTCTAGAGTACCATAGGTATGTCAGTTTTTTGTGTGTATTATCAGTTAGTTAGTGTTTAGTAAGTCATTAGGTGGTTAGTTGTTGTTTGAAATAATGTTTTCTATGTTCTGTCTTCCTTTGCTCATCAATCAATGTGTACTATTGTTTTAAACTTTCTAGGATGATTAATCTGTTTAAAGTTTGCAGGAAGTAAATTATATAATTTTGTTACTAAATGATTGAAATGTCTCTGGTATAGTGCCTCCCTTGCAACACTGGTGATGAGAAGATTCCTGTATCTGGTGTTGTGGTTGTGGTTTCTGGTTTGAAATGTTGTTGGGCTCTTGTGTAATCTGCATAGTATCTCCTTGGAGTGAAGCTGTCTTGGATCCATCACGCCAAACTCATTGAATAGCTGGTCTGATGAATAGTGTGGAGGCTTCTGGTTGATGACCCTCATGATCAGCTTCTGTACCCTGAGGAGCGGTTCGATGTGCAAGAAGCTTGCACCTCCCCATCCCACAATCCCATACAGCATGAGGGACTGTGCTAGAGAGAAGTAGATAACTCTTAGACATCCCTTGTCGACCAGTGTCCTTAAATTTCTGTGAGTGGTATCTCATTATGAATGAAGCTGATCCACAATTTGCAAACAAAACCCACTTTTAATCATGCAACGAGAAGTGAATGCTCCAGGTGTTATGGCTTGGGCAGGTGTTAGTTATCACGGAGTGGTTGGACCTTATTTTTTCGATAAAAATGTTAATGCAGAATCTTATTTGGAATTACTGGTAGAATTAAGACAGACTTTGAATGAAGATATACGTTTTGAAGGCCATAAAATGATCTTGCAACAAGATGGAGCACCGGCTCATTTTGGAATTGAAGTTCGCACATTCTTAAATGAGAATTTCCCTGACTGGATTGGAAGAGGTGGCCGTACTGCTTATCCTCCACGTTCTCCTGACCTAACATTAATGGATTTCTCTGTATGGGGCATTGTTAAAGACAGAGTGTTCGCAAATGATTCAATCGTACAACAATGTTTATTATTATTCTCTTCCTATTTTGATAACTTATTTTAATTATTGATTATCATTATTTATTCTAATTACAGATGATTTGAAATTATGTTAGGGACGTTCCTTGTCCTCCATTTTCCTTCTACATTTATATTATTAAAAATGGGATTTAGTTAATCGACTGCTGCAGGCAGTTTCCAGAATCAGACCGAGGTAGTCGGTCTGAGAAAGCCATGGTGAAACCACAATATATTATGGCACAACCACAACAGTGAGTAAGCTATGATTTATAATTTCTTCAAGGTTTTCATCCGGACTTGAACTATTGGTATTAGACTTCGTGAAGCACTTCCTTCACTTTTACAAAAGTACTCTTACTTTGTACTACCGACGTAAAAAGTACGTTTGCTTACTTTATAAGTCTGGACGCGTTTCAAGTCGCTGAGCGATATATTTAGCAGGTAAGGAGTACCTTAATAGTCAAGCATCAAGGAGTGTCAAGATACTCCTTGCCTGCTGAAGATGGGGCTCAGAGTACTGAAAAGTCCAGCGTCCAGACTCGAAAAGTGAGTAGAAGTACTATTGTGAGAATGAAAAAAAAAACTTCATAAAGTATATTAAAATTTCTACCCACTAGGTGTCTGAACAAGTACCGTACCGGTCACTAGGATAAAACTTTGGACTGCTCCATAGTGATTAAATAACAAATTTCGTCTGCTAAAAGATCAATATTTTTTCTGAAGTATCTCAAGGTTTTTTCTTAGTTTTCTCCAGGTTTCTTTGATTCAGTATGTATATTGCACGAACAAATCTATTGCATAAATTTTAAATATCTGTAAAACGCTATCAAGAGGAATATGATACCGCTTTATTATGACTGACTAGCAGGTAACCCGTGCTTCGCAAGGGTCTATTTCAAAACTTGACAAACTGAAAACTTGACGTAATAAAATCTAGAAGAATTGAAAATAGGCCTAACAATCTTCGGTTAATGACGAATTTATATGCAACATTTCAAGTAAATCAGTTCAGTAGTACAGACGTGATGATGCGTCAAACATAATTCTCCTATCCTATAATATTCAGTGTATACGCGTATAAGCCAGTTCTTTTCTTCATTATTTCCTTCTTTCCTTCAGAGTCGTAGTCGAGCAGTCGTACAGTAAATCTAAATTAGCGAGTAGAGTAGCTTTCAATAACAGTGAAAAGTAGGTCAATAGAATAGTGTTAGTTTAACATCAGCTATATAGTGTAGTACCATCAACATTATAGTGTGGTGTCTTTTCAACAAATGCATTCACCAAAAAAACCACCATATGGAGTGATTCCAGAATACGAAGAAGAGGAGGAGAATATGAGAGAAAAAAACTTTTAAGAGTAGATTATGATAGATTTTCTGAGATGTTAGTTGAAACAACGGAATCTGTCGTTAGAATCGAAACAAGGGCTATTACTATCATTCAGTTGACAGAAAATCTCAATTCAGGTGCGCCAAAGTTACAAGAAACAATAGTCAGCTTAAATGAAAAAATGCAGGAAATCAGTAATAAACCACCCAGTTTTGCTGAAGTGATTGAGTTACCAAAGAAGGCATCAACAGCACGAAAATTGAATTGATGTTTGAGTTGAATTAATTTTCGTGTTTCTCATGTATAGTTGATCTTATTCCTTTGATTGCGGCTCTTGTTTGAGTTAGTATGAGGTCTTCCATTGGTCGATGTTTATCAACAATTAGATGTGTTTTTCCGCTCCCCGGAACTCCATCAATCCATCTGATTCTTGGTATATTGCATCGAGATATATCAATTTTCGAAACAGCATCCAACAGTTCCTCATTAAGCATCACTTGAGTGTCTCGACTAACAATAATATATTCTTCATTGGTTCTAAATCTGCGAGAACTGTTGTCAAACGATACGTAAGCTCCGCCTCCCTCCATACTGAATCCCATTCTATATTTTAAAGTAGTTGGTAGAAGGAACATTTTCAATTCATTATCGTAAACATTCATACTCCTCAATTCAATTTCTCTGAAGACCGACGATGAAGCATGAAGATTTTCGGTTCGAAGTGTTGAAAGAGCTTCTTTGAAAATATCTGCGTTTATTTTATCATATTGCTGTAAAAGATTTTTCAATTCAATCATGCAATTTAGAAAGTTATGGTGCTTGCTATCTTCTGGTAGATAACCTCTTGGGCATACTTTTTCCTCTGGCCGATCTGGTTCTGGAATATTGAGTAAATTCATGCTGTTAGTGCCCCTATGATAAAATATATATTTCAAATGATTAGTTGATAAGATAAAACTGAGTAAATCAATTGAGGATAAATCTGCTAGCTGGCTGAATTCATCTATGCCTACAACAAGTGGATAGTTCATCGATGCCCATTCATTTATTTCCAATAGCACTTTTTTAATTTCTTCTAGAGCATTATAATCATTTACTGGCCTTAAGTAATTCCGAATTAATTGTTTACTGTCAGGCGTGTTGATTGTTTTCAGTAAGATCGCCGAGCATTTGTTTTGTAGACTAATTGGCTCATGGCTACACCACTCCTCTGGCGTAAGCGATTTTGACTTTAGTAGCTACATGCGAGAATCCATCTGAGACTCGAATATTATTTTCTCCTACGTAAGCAAACGCTAAATTAATATCGGAATATTCACCGTAATTCTGAATTAATGATACTCTACTTTTTGACGTTTGTTTATTTACATGTAGCTTATTTATCTTTTTTAGAGATTTTTCAATAGTCGACGGCTCCTCTTCTATTGATGCTAGGCTTAATTAGAGTTTCTTTTTTCAGTGTCCTATTTTTCATTTTTTTAAGCAATCCCATAGTTCGTTCTATCAATAACTTGTTGCAGTGCTCTTCTATAACATGGGCATTTTTCGTCATTGGCTTTATGATTAGCTGGCTTATTAATCTTTTTACAATTAACACAAGTTGGAATTTCCTTTTCGAAAGGGCAGTTTTTAGAATTATGTCCTATAACTGAACAGTGCCCGCAGACATCCTGTTCTTTTTTACAATGCTTCATCACGTGATTAAACCCATGGCACCGGAAGCATCTCTGAGCTACAGTATAGTCGCTAGCTTTGCAGCATGTAAAGTCGATAAACAGCTTTACCTTGTTAATTATTAGCTTCTTCATTTCAGGATCGCATTCAAACACCCAATGAAGGATATCTTTATCTCTTGGGCCTAACTTGAATGATGGGAAGCAGCCTTTGACAAAGTCTTCTTTTTGGATTCCAGAGTTATAGAAATTCTTTTCATAGAAGATCTCTGACAGCTCCTCTTTATTTACATCTGATGGGACATCGTACAAGATTATCCTTGGCTTCTTGTTTGCTGGCTCCGTGATTTTTATCCCTCCTTTTTGTAAGCGTTTGTTTGTTAGTATTTATTCTTATCATCCAATGTATCCAGAACAATAAGAAGGCCGCCACCTCGAACATTAACAGTTTTCTTCACTCTTATATTTTCTTTCTTTGGAATGTCTTCCTTCAGATTTTTCCTTATTTTTTCACTACTCTGATTCTCATTATCTCCTACCAATTCCAATTTTTTTGGAAGAAGTATATGCTCTTTAGGTTGGATTCTCCTTACGTTTCCTATTTTTTCTGCTGTTGATGCCTTCTTTGGTAACTCAATCACTTCAGCAAAACTGGGTGGTGTATTACTGATTTCCTGCATTTTTTCATTTAAGCTGACTATTGTTTCTTGTAACTTTGGCGCACCTGAATTGAGTTTTCTGTCAACTGAATCAAAGAAACCTGGAGAAAACTAAGAAAAAACCTTGAGATACTTCAGAAAAAATATTGATCTTTTAGCAGACGAAATTTGTTATTTAATCACTATGGAGCAGTCCAAAGTTTTATCCTAGTGACCGGTACGGTACTTGTTCAGACACCTAGTGGGTAGAAATTTTAATATACTTTATGAAGTTTTTTTTTTCATTCTCACAATAGTACTTTTACTCACTTTTCGAGTCTGGACGCTGGACTTTTCAGTACTCTGAGCCCCATCTTCAGCAGGCAAGGAGTATCTTGACACTCCTTGATGCTTGACTATTAAGGTACTCCTTACCTGCTAAATATATCGCTCAGCGACTTGAAACGCGTCCAGACTTATAAAGTAAGCAAACGTACTTTTTACGTCGGTAGTACAAAGTAAGAGTACTTTTGTAAAAGTGAAGGAAGTGCTTCACGAAGTCTATTACCAATAGTTCAAGTCCGGATGAAAACCTTGAAGAAATTATAAATCATAGCTTACTCACTGTTGTGGTTGTGCCATAATATATTGTGGTTTCACCATGGCTTTCTCAGACCGACTACCTCGGTCTGATTCTGGAAACTGCCTGCAGCAGTCGATTAACTAAATCCCATTTTTAATAATATAAATGTAGAAGGAAAATGGAGGACAAGGAACGTCCCTAACATAATTTCAAATCATCTGTAATTAGAATAAATAATGATAATCAATAATAAAAATAAGTTATCAAAATAGGAAGAGAATAATAATAAACATTGTTGTATGATTGAATCATTCAAATCAACTAACATTTTAAAACTCCTGTTTTAGTTCTATGACATAGTTTAACATTGTAGCGCATGAAGCGGTGCTAAAATATATTGTTCTATGATTGTACTACTTAATAGTTTATACAGTAAAACCTCCATAATTCGTAGTTGATGGGACGAATATTCTAATACGAATTATAGAGGTTAAAATTATCGAGGTTCTACTCACATTAATGTCTTGTGCCAGAATTTTATCGAACATGCAAACTGTAAATTTATTTTATCTTGAGCAAACACATTTGAAAGTTAATCTATAAAATTGTGGTATTTATTGTTCAATCTGCAAACAATTGGCCAACATGTAGTCTTATGATTTTATAGCTTAGTTTATGTTATGATCATTTTTGTTACTCAATAATTTGAGATACTTATGCTCATGTTTGCAGGCTTTGGGTGCTCAGCTTATAATGTCTCAAAAGTGGCCGTTTCTGCATTGACCTTCATTCAGCAAAAGCTACTGCTCAACGATCCACGGCCTGGCATAATTGTAAACTGTGTTCATCCCGGTTACGTTGATACTGACATGACCAGTCACAAGGGTAAGCTTTGATTGTGCTAAATTCATTGAGCTTCATAATGGGAAATGTTTCATGAACACTATACAAAAAATCTCTTTGAATTATCAGAATATAGCCTACTCGTAATTATTGAAAATACTTTTCAATGATTTTTTGAAAACTATTCATTTTTTGAACAGGACCTCTTACGCCAGATGAGGGCGCAGAAGCATCTATTATGTTGGCAACCCTCCCAGAAAATGCATCTCGCCCCAAGGGAGACTATGTTTGGTACGATGGAAAAATCTATGACTGGAACAGTCCCACACCAACACCAATTCAATAAAAAGCACGATTTAAATGAATTGAAAATATCAATTCAATATTCCAAAAATTGTTATGAATTTGAACAATAATATTTTGTATTTTGTCAAGTATCGATGTTTCAACCTCTTTATTGATTCCTTAGTAAATTCTGTACCTTTTGTCAGTCTTAATTTACTCTTTGGATCTCAGCAAACGTTTGCTGTCATTACAACATTATACCTTTTAATAGCATCTTTTGAGATTTATAGTGTAATTATCGTTTTATTTGTAATTATTGTTTGGCCAGCTACAGAAAGTTGAAATAGAACCCACACAAGTTGAACAATCTCTTTCAAAATTTGAAGAAAACATATCAAAAATTCGCAATAGCATCGAAACAGACCCTTCAACCTCTACAGAAACAACTGAGGAACAACCTTCAACATTAAAAAAAAGAAAAATCAACAGAATCGAATGGAGGAGACAAGCCATAGAAGTCTGTGATGTTATAATTTGCCAATCGAAAGAACGATTCAGTTTTACTGGGCATCTTGTGGCAGCTAGTCTTTTCATTCCTGACAGATTTCCAACTTATGAAAAACTTCTTCCTGAAAACAAGTTGAATGCAGTGTACAATGCTTACAAATTTCTAGACATTAAAAAACTTCGCACTGAACTTATAACAGTTTACAGTGCAATTGAATTCAGAGGAATATCAGGAGCTGTGGCATTGTATAGCTTCTTGAAAGACAATAAACTAAATGAAACGTTCAGTGAAATAATGAAACTTCTTGAAATAATTATCACCATACCCATGACAACAGCTGAAGCAGAAAGGTGCTTTTCTACTCTTAAGAGAGTGAAAACCTTCTTAAGAAACAGCAAGGCTCAAGAGCGATTGTCAGCATTAGCTATGCTGTCAATTGAGATGGATCTGCTAATGGAAATTCCTGATTTCAATCAAAAGGTGATTGAAAAATTCGCTCACCTCAAAGAAAGACGGATGGACTTCCTCTTCAAGTAATGGTGAGTGATAATTATCAACATGTAAATAAAATAATTGTATGAAATATATTCTTCAAGTGTCATTGAAAATGAATTAAGTTGAGTTGGAAAAAAATTTCAGAATAATAAATGGGTCATCTTCAAAGATGATTTTGTTTTGCAACCCCCTATAATTTTGAGCACCAGCCGCCACTGACTCCTTTTATCTTCCTCCTTTTCTTTCATTAATATAATCACAGCAAAAAAACATGGGCCAAGTGAATAAAACGAGTATACTCAACTTAGTACATTCTTCCTACAGTAACTATATTACAGTAATATAGTTACTGTAGTTCTTCCCAATTAAGTCTTCTCTCCTTTAGTAAACACTTGCTCTAAATAGTATTCTCTCGACTCGGAGTGAACAAACCTAATACGCTCTACCTTAAAAACAAGAGTTCTCACTATTATTTCAGATGAATAATACACAACATATTCAATTTAAAAGTTCTCGCTTCCGTTAACGTCTGTCTGTCTGCCTGTAACATATGCCTATGCGTAATTAATAATACTACTTGTGATAGCAGTTTTCTATGACGTTGAAAAATTTGCTATGAAAAAGGTTTTTTAAAGTGTTACCGTACATTTTTGAGTAGAAGCAATTAACTATTAGTGTTCAATAACACTTGATTATCCAATGTACGTGTGCTACTCATTTATTTAATTTTTTTATCATTTATGATTATATTTAAATATTGAGATCATCAAAACGGTTTGAGATATTTATGTGCGAGTTCCGCCATCAGTTTTCTTTCAAAATTCTGTATCGAATCATGTATCGCATGACCACGTTCCCATTTGAGAAATGAACTTGGATTCAAAATGATGCTGGATTCGAAATGAAGTTGGATCCATTTATGACGAATCCAAGATGGCGGACAAAAGTTTTAAAGTGACAGAAAGTAGTTTTTCATTTGGAATGGGAACCACATTTTATTATAAATGTTGAAATAATACTTCAAATTGAAGAGAATTGTATCCTCTACAACCCAACGTTCAGTACTTATTTTTTCGATGCATTGTTGTTGAGTCCTGAATGTAAAAGAAGTTGGAAGAAAAACTTGCTTTTCAAAGATTTTACACTCTTTTAAAAGTGAATATCTCGAAAACTAAAGGAGATATCACAAAACTCTACTGAACAAAACTTTTAGGAAATTTATCTAGCTTCATTGTTGTTCGGTTAGTCATGTTGCTGAAATGCATTGTTTCCAAGATACATGTGTGTAAGCCAGAAAAAACGAAACTTTTAAACCACCCTCATCACTGAAGCACAAGGGGTAGGGATGAGGACTGTTAATATGTTTAGCTTCTAACTAGTCCAAAAAAGCTACGAAGTCAAATATTGTGTTTCAAACGTTCCCTCCAAATTTCCCTGTCAATTGATCTATTGTTGAACTGAAGATTTCATACTGAACACTATAACGGCTACAACAATCGTAGGGAGATGTGTAAAATGAGGAAATAAATGAAATTGTAGAGAATTTTATGCTCTATGAGCTCATGATTAGCACGGATTTTCATAATAGATCGTTGAAAAGTTATAAGGCTAAAAAGATTAAAAAAACTGGAGACGGAAGGGTTTTTCTTCAAAATGTGACAACCAAAAAATGAAACTTTCACTTACTAAAACTTTTAAATGTCCAGAAGCCTGAGATAGTGTACTGTCATTCTTAATGTTTTCGGACTCTAAAAGAGGCTTCATGCAATTAATGAGGTCCTGTCTGTGTTCATGAATTGTCATTACGCTGCGTGATTGAAAGTTCCATCTGGTAGGAACAGAACGTGGCAATCTTTTCTTCACAACTTCATCTAATACTGACGTTCTTTGCACACTACTCGAAAAAAGGAGCATAGACCTTGCACATTTGCAAAGAATATTCGCACATCCCTGTTGATGGAAGCAGCTCTCATCATCACTAAGTTGAGTTGATGTGCATGGCAGTGGATAAAGTGAGCACTAGGATAAGCCTCTTTAACAATAGCTTGTACACCATTAGAGAATCCAGTCTGAGCAATAAACTTATCAGGCATTTCATTCAATTTATGTAGCTTCAATTGATCTTGAATACAGGAAGCAAGTGCGGCAGCACCATGCTGTGGAGGATTAACAAAAGTCAAAAATCTCTCTACTGGCTTATTTTTCACAATATATCTATAAACTACAGCCATTTGAAAAACATTTGAGACATCACTAGTCTCGTCTGCAATGACTGCTAAAAAATTAGCATCTTTTATTTCTTGTGAAATTTTTTCATGACAAACTTCAAGCATTACATTTAAAAGTTCGTTTTGAATTGTCTTTGAGGTTCCACAAAAAACTGTAGCACAATCCAAGTGAGTTTTCATAGCACTATCAAGTTCTGCACTAAAATCTATCAATCCTCTGAAAATCCCTGGATTGGATGAATCTTTAGATTCATCATGCCCTCTTAAAGCAAGCTCGTACACAGTTTATAATGATACTCAGAACATACCGATTTTGCTTGACTTTTTCGTTATGCAGTAGAATGTTTTGTCTGTAGGCATTATTTAATTTTTCTACAATGTTTGTAGTTCCCAATAATGCTAATTTTAAATTGTTCTTCATATGTACACCTGAAACCTCATGCTTTTTTGTTCTTGTTGAAATGTGATTTAAGTCTTTGAATCCAGTTTTTGTCCATGTATCCTCACCTCCAAACAATAGACAGGGGAAACAAAACAGTGCCATTTTAGTCTCACATCCACAGAGCCAAATGCATTTATTGTATAAGTCTCTGTTGAATTTCCTATTAAAAGTTATGTTCCCTGATTTTACAATTCTAATGAAATTTGGGAGGTCCGGTGTTGGCCTACATAATGTTCTTATTTCAATCTTTTCTTGAAGCAGCCGTGAATTGAAGGAAGCAGCCAGTAAGTTTGTAACTGAATTCATTTTTCATTGGATCCGATAAGTCATAGAACCAATCAACCGAAGCACTGAACTATTAATAACTATCAATATCACATTTTTCATAGGAACAACAACACAATAACAACATCAAGATCAAACTATGCAAAACAAAAATACAAAATATTTATGCCACATGCCACATGAATACAAACAAACATAACCTGCAATCCAATAACAAAAATAATTTAGGAAGTTCAAATGCCTTCTTGAGCTATGACTTACGTTACGACACTTACAAAATACACTAGCGCTCCCGGTAGCATAGTTGCTAAGCACTCTGCAACCTAGAAATATGGCTACAAAGCAAACGTTGCCATGGCAACCACAGTAGAATCCGAAATAACAACAATTTATTCCTCTGCTATTCTTCTATTATCTATTAGTAGGCCTGGTGCATGCACTCCGATAGTTATGTGCGGTATTTTAAACACATTCTTCCCGCGCCAAACATCAGAACGTAAATCGTTTGTCGATCTGTGTGCAAATGAATGTGAATATGGAATGTAATTTTAACTTAAACTACCTACTAGTATTCATTATTTTGTTTAAAGATTACTGGGGATTGTGCAACCCTGCAACCTTATCAGGAGCCGCCCCTGTATTGGATGTTATGAAGATAACAGTAGGCTTGGCCGTGTCAAGTCGAGTTTTGTGCAGCTCCGTATAATTAATCCATTTTCATTGTAAAATTAATGTATTTCAGTGTCGTGTGTTAGTGCATTGTGATCAACTAAGTACGGGCTTCAACTTCAACGTCTCAAATAATCTGAAGTGACGTGTTAATAGATTTAATGTTGTTTTATTCAGTCGACAATTTAAAGAGTATCTTGTTTGCAGGTTACAAAATTTTTCTGTGCCGGTCAGTTTCAAAGCCTGTTGTTAGTGTTAGTGAGCTTATCACTTGTCAGCCTCTAATCTCAGATAAGTACTGCAATACTTTCACTCTTTTCTAGAACTGTTATGACCCATAAAATAAGAAAAATCATCTGAGCTGAGTCATATTATTGCTATCCTGATTGTCTTCACCTTTTACCCATATAGTCATTGATCCTTCATTTTCCAGGAGCTTCCATATATTCCTGTCTTGATGGCTCTCTAGGCTTCAATCATCCTTTCTATATTCCCTACCCGCAATAATAGAATATGCTATCATTAAAGCTATTGGATTGGGCTACAGTTGTGTTTTTCCATTCAGCTGTTTGCATTTGGATATAAATCGCGATCCATTTTCGCGACATTTTCTGTAAGTCCGGTTTTGGCTACACACAATCATGCTTACACGTACTGGACGCTATAATCCTATAACAAACCTTGAGCATGATCTAAATAATCTGAGAGAAAATGTTTTCAATAGCGGAGTGTTAGAGATAGCTATCAATTTACACGGAATACTTGACACAATATCGCATAAATTCTCAAAGGATGCGGTGATTGACATAATCCCCGAAATTACATCACTTTTAAATAAATATGATGCTTCGGTTAAAGTGAATGAGGACCTGAAAAGGATATTAACCGACTTGTCCTCAGAAAAACTTGCACTAGAGAAATTACTATTACAAGAGAAAAAGAACAGAAAAAACGATTTTGACGAGTCTATTACCAATGAGGAGAAAGCAGATTTTGAAATTAGTGAACTTAAATCAAAGCTTAGTTTCAATATGACATCAGTTGATGAATTAAAGACTGAAATTAGTTCCAAAGACGCAATAATCAATTTGTTGAGTAACGATGCGCAAAATGCTGCTGAAAAAATTTTAAAACTGGAAACTGAATTGAAATCTATGAGGAGGAATTCAATCGATTCATCAAATAATAATGACGATTTCATCACTCCGAGAACTACAGTTGGAGCTCGAAACAATGCAACTTGTGCTATTAAATTGAATAACAGATTTACAGTACTCTCAGAAAATATATCAACATCAACTTGCTCAAATAGGTCTACATCCGATAAACTACTGGTCAAGGCGCAAATACATCGATCCACTACACCCGAAAATAAATCTTTCTCAAAACGCAGAGTAGGCAACAATAGCTCCAACAAAAAGAAAAGGAGAGTAACTATTATGGCAGATAGTCAAGGTAAACAATTGAGTGGATATCTGCAGCATCTCGATGATGACTTCGACGTCTTCGTTTACACCAAGCCAGGAGCCAAACTAAAGCATGTTGTTCAAGATGGGCTTGTTTTTGTTAGCGATTTTACTGAGGACGATTTTATCATCATATTAGCTGGCTCAAACGATCATCACTTGGATGAACCTTATCAGCTAACCCTGTTTCAAGGAATAAGTTCTCTTCTCGAATTAAACCTGAAAACGAACATCATCGTGTGTAGTGTGCCCTTACGGTATGATGACCAGCGGCTCAATGAAAACATTCTCCACTCCAATTCCTACTTGTCTTGTATGGTGCGCAACTGCAATGGCAAAATGAAGCTTCACTACTTCGATATAAACATCTTCCTCCAGAGAACTCATTTCACGAGACACGGTCTACATTTCAATCGTCAAGGAAAAAGACTAATTTCAAAACAATTAATAACATTTGTTAAGCAGAATTTTATTAATAATGTTAACAGCGTGTCTATGTCCGTTGTAAATGAGGTTTCCACAAGGCAGCATACGATTCAATCCCTCGAAATTCCTGAATCTCTCGACATTCAATACATTGGTTCCTTTCCTGTGACACCCATCCCACCAAGTTCACCTGCATCCTGTGACCCAACTCTCGAAGATACAATCTTTACAGAGATAGATTTTCCAATTCAATCCTTACATCAGTCCATGAATAAAACCGATTTTTTAGACAGTTCAGCAATTCCTTTTCTTAACAAAACAATTTAAGTGTTCACAATTTAAGTAGAAATCTCAATGTCTTTTCAATATTTTATTGTAATGTACAGTCTCCAAACAACAAAGTACTGTGGAGAGAATTCATGAAGAAATTGATGCACCCGAAAATCTCGACGAGGAGCTTCTAGTCTCTACTCCTAATTCACAGGCGTTATTTGAAATGAAAGAGGTAACTTGTGATCAAATTTTCGATATAGTCTCCAAGATGAAAGCCTCCACCAGTAAAGACATTTATTCTCATTCTAGCTCTTTGATCAAGCAAGTCATCAGATTCATATTATTGCCATTAACAACCTGTATAAACGCCTGCATAAGAGAAGCCGTTTTTCCATCTCTGCTTAAACATTCCAAAACAATGCCTATTCACAAGAAAGGGGACAAAAACTCACCGGAAAATTTTAGGCCTATATCTGTTCCACCTATCTTCAGCAAGATTTTCGAATATGTTATTACCATTCAACTATATGATTTCTTCGAGTCCAATGGTTTGCTTTCGAATTCTCATTATGACTTTAGAAAAGGTAGGTGTACTATAGATGCTGTTAGTTCTGTGGTGACCGATGCTGAGAATGGGTTCAATGATAGGAAATATGTGGGCCTGCTTCTACTGGATTTAAGTAGGGCTTTCGATGTAGTGGATCACGGCATTCTGTTGAGCAAGTTGGAATATCTTGGGGTTCGTAATAATTCTCTTCATATCTTGAAGTCATTTTTACAAGGTCGTAGTCAGACAGTTTGTGTCAATTCAAGTTTTTCAAAGCCTCTAACTGTACCATATGGCGTCCCTCAGGGTTCTATCCTGGGGCCACTGCTTTTCCTGGTGATGATGAACGATATCGAATCCAGTATTGCGTCAAGGGTTGTGTGCTATGCAGATGATACGTCCATAGTTGCTGTTGATGGTGATCTCAGTGCTCTCAAGCAGAAAATGTCCAGACATCAGGATGAGGCAGCAGCTTGGTTCAGGACACACCGCCTTCTCCTGAGCACAAATAAGACCCAAATGTTGGTGCTCAGCTTGAGGCAGGTCAGTGATGGAGCAAAGAATGCAAAGCTTCTAGGTATCACTCTAGATCAGAAACTTACTTGGATCCCTCATATTGAAAATGTTTGTTCCAATCTCAGCAGAGTGATTTACCTGCTTCGAAACATAAAAGATTGTGTACCTAAGCACTACTTGAGAATGTGTTACTTTGCATTCTTTCAGAGTGTCTATAGTTATGGATTGGTGTTGTGGGGTTGTGCTCCAGAAGTTCAAAGGGTGCTACTGTTGCAAAAGAAGGCATTGCGTATTATTTCTGGTGCAGCTTATCTAGAGCACTGTAAGCCACTATTCATAAGTGAAATATTATGACTATTTATGGGATGGTGGCTTTCAAACTCTTAATGAATGTAAGGAAAAATATTGACAACCATCATTGTAGAGAGGACATTCACAGCTACAATACAAGGAATAGGATCAGAATAGACGTGCCCTCTACAAGATTAAGTAAAATATTGACAAGTCCTGGACACTTATCGCTGAAACTTTTCAATATCCTCCCTATCACTGTTAGGGAACTACCACTTGCTTCATTCAAGAAAAGATTGGAGAATCTCCTTTTAAAGAATCCCATTTATTCCTTTTCTGAGTTCATTCATCTGCCCGTGCTAGATTATTTTTAGACTTAAGAATTGATATGTCATTTCTCTTGTATTAGGTCTGCTTTTATTAATTCTCATAGTGCTTTATATCCCCTAATTCATATTTTTATAATGTTTGTTATTTTTTCTTGTGATAGTTTTATTGATGTTTATTGACTTCTTGTTATATTTATTGACGTTTCCTATTGCATTGTATATTGCCTTAATGGAATAAAAGTATTCTTATTCTTCTTATTCTTATTCTGTATTAAGTTAGTTTCTTATGTCTTGCATCATAATCGAAATTCATTTGATTCACGTTCATTCTTGGAGAAGAATATTCAAGGCTAAGATACTATACAGATAGATTGAAAATTGAGAGAGAGGGAGTAAGAGAGAGTGATTGATTGATTGATTGATTGATTGATTGATTGACTGCCTTTATTAAAACCTAGGAGGGCGAAGTTAGGGTGCAGCCGGCCCTCTCTTACACTTAACCCTCCAATACAATTCTTAGTAAAACTAAAACACTGTACAACAAAGATTATAAGATAAAAAAACTAATTTTACAAAATAATAAAAAACTTCCAAATAATGAGAGTGGATCTATACATAACTAGTAGTTTTGTGAACAGAAACAGTGGACCACGCACAGTTATAAACCACAGCCTCCTCTTATACTGTCCATCAGAGTAAATCCTGTCTGTATGTCATGTCAGCGAGATATCAATGTGAAAACGGCCAATGGCTGTTGGGGTTGGTGTTTATGTGTAGCAGTGTAGGTGTATAATAATGCTAACATCAAAAGCTAATCCCCATCAAGACATGTTTTTATTATTATTTTACAAAGGTGACTTTCTAAAAGTATTTTAAGCCTAGGTGATGATGATGATGGGATGAATGATTATACAATGAAGGTAGAGTTATGGATGAATGAAAATTATAGGTTATGCTGTCCACTTGAATTTATTCAAGTCCACTTTTCAGTCTAGAGATAAAAAACTAGAAATTTTTGATTTGATTAGAAATTGTATATAATAGAATGATTACATTGAACTCTCAGAACTTGAAAATATTGAGTTATTAAGAAAAATTTTGAACCAGAAATAAAACACAAACTAATTCACTGGCAACAGGTCAGCCCGAGTTCAAAGCAGAGAAAGGTTGATAGACAATACTAGTTATTTTAGTTATTAATTGCATGCATTTAATAGTTCATTTAATAGTGCATAAAAGTTTCATTCAATAGGCATGCGATTAATAGTCCACATAGCAGTTGATTTTTTACCAAGTTACTTTAAGAAATCAATTGCATGCAATTAATAATCCACTCGACAGCTGATTTATGATGAATAATTCTTTAGTCTGATTTTTACGGTAATATTGGCGTTAGAAGGAGACTCCTTTCCCTTATGAATTATTTTCAAAATGCAAAATTTAAAAAACCCCTATGGGGTGAGCATAAGTCAGGGTGCACTGTCTCAGAATGCGCATGAGCAGGTTTCCCCCACTCCAACTATCATAACGCGTTGGTAAGATTCCCAGACTGGTGGCATGACTCAGGTAGGAGTTAGCAAGCCTAGTAGTACGTGTTAAAGTGTTTGTTTGATGTTATCAGTGCTACCAATGGCGCAAAACCAAAGAATCAAATATTCGCTTCAAGAACGTGTTTTTTTGTTAAAGAATTATTACAAGTTTGATGGTGATAGAGAAGTTATTACACAACTTTTTTCGAATAACTTTCCTGATTCTTGTGTACCAGGTCGCAATTATCTTCAGACTGGCAGTATCGCTGATGCTCCGCACCAAGGTGCACCATGCACTTTTCATACAGAAGAAAATGCCAATCTTGTCGCACAGACCTATGCCTTAAATCCACACCAGTCCGCAAAACGTACGGCTATGCAGATGGGTAATACACGTCGTTCACTTCACCGGATAATGAAGGAGATCGGATTGAATGTGTACCGGCCAGTTTTGTTGCAAGAATTACGAGAATCAGATTATGCTAAGCGCTTAAATTTCTGTGAGTGGTATCTCATTATGAATGAAGCTGATCCACAATTTGCAAACAATATTCTTTGGAGCGACAAAGCCATCTTCAAAATGAATGGAAGAGTTATCAGGCACAACTGTGTTTATTGGTCTGATAAAAACCCACATTTAATCATGCAACGAGAAGTGAATGCTCCAGGTGTCATGGTTTGGGCAGGTGTTAGTTATCACGGAGTGGTTGGACCTTATTTTTTCGATACAAATGTTAATGCAGAATCTTATTTGGAATTACTGGTAGAATTAAGACAGACTTTGAATGAAGATATACGTTTTGAAGGCCATAAAATGATCTTGCAACAAGATGGAGCACCGGCTCATTTTGGAATTGAAGTTCGCACATTCTTGAATGAGAATTTCCCTGACTGGATTAGAAGAGGTGGCCGTACTGCTTATCCTCCACGTTCTCCTGACCTAACATTAATGGATTTCTCCGTATGGGGCATTGTTAAAGACAGAGTGTTCGCAAATAACATAAATAACTTGGATCACTTGAAGGAACTCATCACTTACGAATTTGACCTCATAAATGGAGACCCTGCTTTGTTGAGTCAGATGGTTTCTGCGAATGTACAACGGTACCTGAAGTGCATCGAGTTAGATGGTAAACATTTTCAACATCTTTTATAATTTGTTTAATACCTATTTTATACCTATGTACACAAATCAAATAAACATAAATCACTTTTTGAGTAAATATGTTGTTTTCAATATCATTTTATTGCGTAATTGCAATTTTGCACCCTGACTTATGCTCACCCCTATAGGCTACATTGACACGAAATTCAAAAAGAAACATACATGTCAAATTTCATGAAAATCTATTGCTGCATTACACCGTAAATGTGGAACATAAAATATATAAACATAGAGAGAAATGCAAAACCGTTGACTTGAGTCTTAGAACTCACTTTGCTCGGTCAATTAATATGCTAGGGGCTATTTTGTGAGCAGTAGTAGTATTATTTTGTGATTCTATTATCAGTGTATAATATCAGTGAAAGATGTGTCTACTGATAGTCAAGGATCTTACTGAAATTATCATTTTTCGATGTGCTTATTTATATTTATTTGTACATTATTAAATAATTTGTTACTTCGTGGAATATCAGTGATTTTTATGGACTTTGAGTTAAAGTATTGTAATATTACATTTTTTCTCGATTAAAATTGAATCTTCAATTCGATATTAAAAAAACTTGATAGCAAATATCAGTGTAATTGATATACGGACTAAACTTTTCATAGGGAATTTATCATATATACTAGTGTTGAACATTCCACTGAATCACTGTAACAAATTTATATTTCTGAATAAACAGATAATTCTGAACAATATAAAGTGTAAATAAATTTAAAAATAAAGTTTTATTGAGAATAATAAATTGTAATAGTTGCAAATTTATAATTTTGGAGGTTGGCATTGATGACGTTTTTAAGGTGTGTCCTTTGAGAAAGCAAGTCATGGTTCTGCCTCAGGAAAAATGGCTGCTGGCTGAAATAGAATCGTTTTTGTCCTGTTGAAAATTTTCTGTTCATGTAAAATTTAAAATGTTTTTATTTGAGATCTGAATAATTTGATCATTTTCTAAATGTGTGTTGAATGTATCCTGTAATTTTGAAGTCTGTAGCCAAACAAATTAATTCAATATGAAGAGATAAGTATTTTAGCTTGTAAGATTCTATGTTAAAGTGTCAAATGGTTTTGTTCAGTAATTTTTTGTTGTAAATTGCCCAAGTATTATGAAAATTATAATTTAATTTCGCTCTGAACTGGATTTCTTATTCATAAGCATTAGATCCATTCATGATATATCAAGATATAAGCTTATTAGGAACCAATGACTTTCCTTAGGTGATAGGTGAATGCTATCCAACCTATTAGGATAAATTGGTAGCACGGCAGTATCAACGAATTCTCAAACTAATCATAATCAATGAATTACTATTCTAAATGCTAATACAGACAAAAAAACTCGGAGCTCCATTCAACAAGATCAATCAAAATCGGAATTTAGACTGACCATTGTTTTTTATAAATAGGAAAAATAGGAATTGCTATTTCATAGTTTTAGGAGGCTGACCGTAAGAGTGTCAATAACTATGACATACCGTGTCCAAGGATTTTTTGATCACTACAGCTCCAAAAAATCCTTTGATTGCTTGAAAGTGAAAATCTTACCGGAAGATCAATATCAAAGCACAGTCAACATAATTTATTATTTGGGTGAAGTATTGTAACAGGCCAATGATTATTTTCTAGTTTTATTCTTTAAATAACATTTTAATATTTCTCCATTGGTTACTTTTCTAATTTCCTTTATAAAAAAATAATTATTCAAAAACATAATTTCCACCGTCCATAAGCAATTATCAAGAGTTTCCGTCGTTTGACAGAGTTGAAGTGTAATATTTCAATGATCATCTTCTTTGATAAAACAGTTAATTTTCAGGCTAGAAGAAAAATTCAAGCTGCTATGAATCTAGGGGACCATGTACAATAATATAGTAGCATTTTTAAAAATTTAATAATTCCAAATTAAATGTTTTTTTATTTGCAAGTAGTGAAGACTAATTGACTGTTTGGAAAAAACATCCTGCCTGGAATGACACTAATAAATAAATACTATCCACCAGCTCTTCTTGTAGCAATAGCACTTACAATAATATCTTATTCTTGTATTGTATAATGAATAGCTGGTATCCCTCAGTTCTATTTAGTAAGTCCTTATTAGATAAGATAAGATTATTAACTATATTTATTTAGTGTTAGAATTACCTTCTTGTACAATCGATACCTGCAATTCAATAATGGGCTTCCGTGAAGCAATGTGTTATGTGCCTTCTGGCATGTGCGGCATTGACCGTTGCATTGATGACCTTTTACAAACGGTTGCAGGCAATTATAGCAAAGACGTTTGCGTCTGACAGCTTGTCCTCGTTCAGAAACTGGAATCTTACTGAAAGTGGGACAATTGAACACATTATGAGATGCTTCACCACAAAAAATACAAACAACAATTTTGTTGAATACATTGGCGGTGCCAAAATGAAAATTATTGGGTTTCGATTGAGAAAGTGGTTTACTAGAACTCAGTTGATTGGAGGGAGTGCTCCACTGATTGGCGCTTGCAACGTTATTACTATTGAAAGCAATAGCTTGTGCTACCTACAGTAACTATATTACCCACAGTATGGCCATTGAAATTGTTTATAGTAAATCGTAGATAATAACAAATAAAAATGAAAGGTGGGTAACGTAACCTGAAAGCTGAATTTCCAAAAAAATACCAAAACATTTTTTAATTATGTCATGATATTGTAATATATTTTGTTCAATAAAAAGTGATCAAGCTCTCATATTTATTTGTAGAAATATGAAGGAACTCTCATCACAATAGATTACATAATATTTAAATAGTTTGTTCTATCAGTTGACAGCCAAGAGCCTGGAAAAAAATATTATAAAACACAGCATTATTGAATATAAATTTTGGAAGAACCAATTTTCCTATTCATAGTACTACTTGATGAATTTAATAAACATGCAAACAGTTGAAAAAGAAAACACAACCCATAACTAACTATTATTATATAATTATATTTAATGATATTTCAAATCTTAACCACTGCTCGTGGTATTGTGACTCAAAACTTATAGATATCAACAGCTATTGAACATTTTATTATTATGAGTACTCAGGACTGGAGAGTGAACAGAAAATACAAAAAAAATATTAACAATAGTTTTATACAATAATAAATATTATGTACAATGAATCGAATTGAAATATACAATGAAAATATCTACCTACCTATTTACAAATCTATTTATTTATTCATTTACAATAAAAATATTTATATCATCTATCTAATTATTTACATATCTAGCAAATCTTTATAAGTTTTCATTATTAATGGCAATCACAACATTTGACTTATGGCAATTAGATTGAATTTCTAAAATACATTGAATAACCATCATCAACTAACTGTGTAAATGGAATGCATCGCTGCCGATTTACTGCTCCAATTTATTGCTCTATTAATGTTTTTTAATTTGTTCTTACTAGACATTTTGAGTCTGAAAACAATAAATCTGGAAACCATTTGCTGTTTTAGTCTATGGCAGGGAAGTATGTGATTTGCCTCAACTATCTCCATCTTCTCATGAAAAAAGTATTTCAATTTCATATCACGATCTCTTGAAACATTCCAATACTTTAAGAAAACTTTCTCTAATTTGCAAACAAATTCATATGTCAAGTTGTTACAGAAAAACAAGCACTTTTCACGGAAGCATTTGATGCGCGTGAATCCTGCATATTGCAATATGTCTCGTAGTAAGTTCCTACACTTGCAAGAAACACCTCACAGGTTTTTCCATTTTTTACAATGCTAGAAATTATATAACCACAGATATTGTACAGTGAGCTTAGCTCACTGTATGTTACGTTCGGGGGTTCGTAGTCAGTTTCAATGTTGGTTGAATTTGTGTGTTCAACAGACGCAGTTTTATTTTTATGTTCCAAAATGTCTAGAAAGCCACTGAGCATTTCCCTATCATCCTCTTCATAGCTACTTTTCGATGCATTGCTCAGAAATTGTTAAACACTTATTAGTCTGAGAACGTTTTTGAATTGTAATGTATTAGGGATCACTTGTTTAGAACGAACACTACTAAACAAGTTTTCTGAACAATCTTGAGTGAAACGAGATGTCAATACGAACTTATATTTTTTTTCATTTAATAATTGTTCTTGGATGTCTAGAATTGACTGCGTAGCAATTCGAACACCTGTTTTGAGATGGCTTCCAATGTCCCTTCTTGCCTACTTTAATTCTTGCAAACAAATCGATGAAATCTTTCAAGAATTTTGTTGCATCTTCATACGCAGTAAAATTTTCCTTGCTGAGTGCATGGACTGGATGTCATAAAGTCATTAATTTGAACCATTTTTCTATTTGGTCGATAAACCAAGCTGTTGTTTTATATTCTGACTGACAGCATTGATCAGCTAAAAACTTCAGCCCACTACTTACATCATGACTTACAACGTGGGTTGATGTTGAAGCTCGCATAGTTTTAAAGTGAGTTGGTGTAAGATCATCTTGCGTGAGTTTACGTGCCAACTTGAATTCCATTTTCTCTTGATAATTTACCAATTCTTGTATGGGTTTAGTATTCACAATACAACTGGTCAAATTATTTTTCTCTGATATGTCTTGTGGAATAAGAATGGTTTCATTCTTCACAATCATGCTTTTTATATTTTTGAAAAGATGAGGAACATCAGCTACAATATATATTTTTCTTGTTGGATATTGTGGATGCATTATGAAATTTTTTTGTTTGCAATGACGACCAGCACTGACTTTCCACTTCTTCCATAAGCCTTGATTTGCTGCCCCCATGTCGGATGTGATACTGCTAACATAGAGTCCTACAGCTTCTGCTTTTCCAATTATTTCAAAAAAATGCTCTCATAAAAAGAAGCATTAATTTTATCTCCTGTGAAATAATATGTCACAGTTTGTTTCCACCTTGAGGTGACACCTCCTAGCATCACAACAAGAGCATGTGAAGCAATGCCAGAATGTTCAGGCAATGTTATGTTACCAAAATACTTTTTCAATTTGGTATCATATATGTTTGAAGGTGTGATCGCCATTTCATCACACATTATTACACAATCTCTTTCCTGTGGAGAGGAGAATGTGCTGACTTTTAACTGTAAAAATTCAAACACTTCATATAATACTCCACTGTCAAACTCAAGATTTTCAAGGCGTCTTCTTAGAGTTCTCAATGATGGCAATGGCATATTCTGGCACAATAACTCTTCATATCCATTATTCCCACATGAAAATTTTAACTTCAAAGCTTTTGAAACCGTTTCTGTACTCCATTTCAGATTTCTTGTAGATGGGCGATGTAAAGCTTTAACCTGGTCAGAATTGAAAACTTTAAAAAATATGCTCTCATTAAAGCTTCACTCTGTTTCAATTTTATCTTCAACTTTCTCAACTGCTTCTTATAATGCTGGTTTCTGGCTAGCAATTCTTTGTTTATTGAATAGTTGGGGTTCTCTTCTTGTGAAGGGGGAGGAACTTCCATTTCAGTGGGAGTAACTTCCATTTCAGTGGAAGGAACTTCCACTTCAGTGGAAGAACATTCCATTGGATGATCATCTAGCAGCAGGTCTGACTGGACAATGTCCCCTTCCAAGCATATTTCATCACTAGGTTCAGTACAAGCAGACGTGGAAGACACAAAGGCAAGTGATGCACTAATGTTTTGCAATGGTTCATGTAGGCCTATTCTTGGAGGTTTTCTGATTTTTTGTTTTCTAGTGAAAGCAGAAATAGTTGGCTGGGCATTAAGTTCCAGTTTCTTCGTTCCATCTTCCCTGGTTTTCTCCCACATCGATTTTTCAAAATGTGCCTCACACAGTACTGATCTGTCAGTTGGGGTCCATCCTTTTCTCTTCACTTTCACTGTCCACAGCTTCCTTCTCACTGGGTCCTTTGGAAATTTTTTTACAAAAAACCCTTTTTCAGAACTATTTGGGCACCCAAATGCTGAGCATGCAACCATCTGAAACATTATATATATATCATAATTATACACCATACCAGTAATTAATTGTTGACATCAAAATAAATAAAAAAATCAATATTGTGAATTATACAGAGTGAGTAATATGAATGGGAAGCCTTCAATAAGTAGGAGACTGTTGTAGATATAATACTGTCTAATAATTTTTTAAAAGGTGTAGTATTCGACCAATAACTTATCCTGAAAGTTGCAGTATTATACCTACAACAGTCAACAACTTATTGAAGGGTTCCCATACATATGACTCACACTCTGTATATTCACATTGATAATATTCTGAATCTTTCAATTGTTTCCATTTTAATTCTTTTTGTTTATTGGGATTGGATTGAGTATATATTCACATTAACAATATTTTATGTATTGAAAAATTGTTTCCATATTGACTCTTTTTTCTTTATTGGGATTGGATTAGTTAAATAGGTTTTGATTGGATGGGGAATTAGATTAAAATATAATTATAATCCATCATAAAAATACAGTGATGACTAGAGTTATGAAAAATTATTAATGTTTATTTATAGTTTTTTATTATAATAAATATTTCTACATACAGCTTTTTCTAGTGGGTCTCAAACCTTTTCACATCATTGTTACTGGAGAGGGAAGCTTAAATTTCCCAAATGTAACCTGCAAAAGATGATAAAAATTAATACAATAACAAAAGTAAACAAAAATACTGAAGTTTTTGAACACAAAATTTGTTATTGAGTTATTTGTTACCTCATTAAAAAACTTGTTCAAACTCGTATGATTTTTTATTATAATAACACACTTTCAAAGTAATTCTACTGCTCTATATTGAAATATAATTAACTCACCTTCCAAAACTCTATGAAAAACTCATAAGACGTTGGAAAATATGTTCACAATCACGAAAATAAAATATCAATTCAGATTTTGCAATGCTATAAGATAGGACTTAAATGTTTGTTTGGAATCTTAATGGCAGATTTGTACCAAGTGATTGAGCTAGCCATTCATATGCGTGACAGTCAATGGCCATACTGTGGGTAATATAGTTACTGTAGTGCTACATTGTGTTGAGACTCTAAAAAATTCCCACAAGTGATCAAGAGTCGGCTCGTCTTTCAAGGAATTAAATCTTTCCCAGTCTCAAAGTGTAGCATTATCAAATTTAGAGACAGTCCAAAACATGAACATAAGATCTAGGTCAGAAATTGGTAAGGTTAGTGATTCAAGTTCAAAAATATTGGTTTCTTGGTGATCAATGAATGATCTCCAAGATTGTGCACATTGTCGTGTATCACCTCATATGGGTGAACATATGATAGTACACAAAGTTGATTGCAACAATACTAAGCAACCAATTATCCCATAAGAAAATATCTAATGCTGAAAACATAACCTAACTTGATAGTTATATTCAAAATGTAAATAATGGAGTGAAAAACACGTTGTTAGAAGGAACTGATCTCTGAATAAGGAACAATGAAACAAATTAAATGCTGTTGACATTTATACTCATCTGAAAAGTATGATGGGCCAGGTTTTGTCCAGAGTAAGGCACAGGAAAGCGAAAGAGATCCATGATGGATCCGGGACCGGCGATGATGCGGTAACTGGTTGGCAGGAGTCACCCAATGAAGATTGAGCTCCTGACGACCCTCTACGACGAATACTGTGTGTTCACAGCAGAAGATGTTGAAAGCAGCAGTGTACTTCCAACGGAACCCTCTAAGTTTGAAGGCCCCCCCGAGAGATGAAAGCATGGTAAGACCATACTGATGAAGATGGAAGACGACCCAGAACTAGATCAAACCAGAGACCAAATCCTCGTAGAGGTTATTCTAAGCTGCCATGCTTAGAAGGAAGTCGGAGATGCTGAAGGAGAACGGCTTAGGCGATGAAACAACACTTGATTGAAGGTTGAACATGATGGCGTGATTGGCATGGTGCATGAAATTGAAATATTGAGCTATTTCAATAAATAAAGGAGCAAAATTGAAAATTTATGTCTCAAAACGTCAGACATGAATAGTGAAACAAGATTGATCACAAAAAGTTTCATAAAAGCCAAAAGATGAAATTTAGAATTTTGAATGACTAGTGACATGGGCAAGATGTTAACAAGACGCCATATTTTGCCAAAAGTAACGCATCCTACAACCGAGCAGACAGATGTGAAACGAACAGGAAATGACAAGAAAACCACAACACTACCAACCACTGTATGAACTCAAAACTTCACAGAAAGTAGGGATGGGTATCGATACATTGATGTTTAAAAACATCAATGTTTCAACATCAAACATCGATGTTTTTAACATTGATGTTTACTGTTCGATGTTTTTCACTTATTGATGGTTTTACCTAGACATCGGTCATCCGATGTTTTTCCCAACTAAAAAGTAAAAACAATTCTAGTTTTTTAATTTGATGCAAGTTTTTTTTTATTTTTTTGTTTGAAGAGGATTATCTTGAGAGCAATAAGCAATAGTAACAGAATTACAATCATTATCTCTATCATATTTAGTGTAGTATTCTGTTTAGTGTTTTTTGTGAATATAGATCACTCTTGTAAAAGATCTTGCATAAGTTTTGATTTCCTGCAGATTGCTATTTTTATTTTTCAATCAGGCTCTCTGTATTTTTATGTGAGACTGTTGGATACTCTTGAAGATTTACATTACTTCTGTGGCCCGTGTCAAGGTTAGATAGTTAGTTATTTAGAATGGGATAAAAGGTCGTATTCTTCGTTTCTTAGGAAGAAAGAGTTTTTTCTTACTACAATTATTTCCTCAACATGTATTTAACAATAATTAATCTAGCTCTGGAAAAGAGGTCCTCGTATTGTAAGGAGTGCAGATATCCATGTAAAAAAACTTAATCCATTTTCATTTCCTAAAAAAATCTATCAGGTATTGAATGAATATGATATGAGTATCAATGATTGCTAAAATTAGCTTAGGGTGAAATTTCAAGACCGAATCCTCAAGGATATCCCGAGAGGTTTCAGACTAAACTATGAAGATGACAAATCTTGTGAACTAGAGTTGATGTATCTTTCTAGTCACAACCTGACTTCAATTATTCGAAAGACTGTTACTTGAATACCACAAGTCCAAAATTGCTGTGATTCCAGTTAGTAACTGTTGAAATATTGGAACAATAGCTCCAGATAAAATTTTAGTCACTTTAGAAGCTCTTTTTGTGCTCTACAATCTGAGATCAGGAATAGCGATCTATCTCATATTCCAGGTACACCTGACAACAATGCTCCTTGTATTGTGAAAAACACATAATTTTCAGCTTCAAGCATCATCACCAACTACATTGTCCTCACATTGATATTTCGCACAACGACATAAGTTCTTGAGATTATGTTCTATGAGAATCACCCGTAAGATACACTTCATTTCAGTATTTCCTAGTGGAGAGGCGCGCTTAAGGACACCTCAAGGATTAAAATTTCAAACACATAACTTTTGACACAATGCTCAGATTTCATCGTACTACACTTCATCCTTCTCGGTTCGTCACGGCGGTTCAAAATCATGCATATTAAGTCAAATTCGGTCGAAAAATGGAAAATTTATTGTTGAGTGTACTTAAGCCCATATTCCAATACACAGAAAATGACCAATTTCTATATTCAAAGTTGCATGTCTTGTGAAATACTTCAGATAAAATTTCCAAATCTAGTGAGAATGTGAAAATTGTCTCCCTCTACCCACTCCAATAAATAATACTTTCGATTCCAAAACAATTTGGAAGTTAAGATTTTAAAAATGGCGATTTCAGTTTTTACATTTTTTTCGTAATTTTACTGTTGATCAAGAGTTTCTAAAACGAGTCTGATATATCATAGAAACTTACGATTGATTACAAATTGTAGATAAATTCATCCTCTACGAGCTCAGTTGCCTAAAATCCATCTTGAATCACTTTTCCCTATCATAGAACTGCCAAAACCGTTAATATGAGAAAAATATCTACAATTTCCGGATTTTTTTCAACAATCGAATCTCACTTTACGAACATATTTTTTCATGAATTGTTTACAGCAGATGGAATATTGTACATTTCAAGATAATGTAATAATTTTTATAATAAGGGGTTACCGAGATACATAGCTTTGAATATAGAAATTGGCCATTTCTTATGTATTGAATATGAATAAGTACCTACACTCAACAATAAATTTTCTATTTTTTAACCGAATTTGACTGTTGATGCATGATTTAGAACCGCCTTGGCAAGCCAAGAAGAATGAAGTGTAGTACGATGAAATCTGAGCATTGTGTCAAAAGGAAATTATAAGTGTTTGAAATTTTGATCCTTGAGGTGTCCTTAAGCATGCCTCTACTAGGAAATACTGAAATTGAGTGCATCTAACGGGTGATTCTTACCCATGAACTTATGTCATTGTGCGAAATATCAATGTGAAATATCAATGTGAGGACAAAGTAGATGTAATGATGGTTGAAGCTGAAAATTAGGTGTTTTCCACAATACAAGGAACATTGTTGTCAGGTGTATCTGGAAATCTATATGACATAGAGGGCTCTACCTGATCTCAGATTGTATAGCACAAAAAAACGCCTAGAGAGATTTTGAAATATACATCTAAATTGTAACAATCGGAAGATATTGTTGATTAAAAGCTAAAATTCATCAAAATTGATTTTTTCTTTAAATTTTACTCATTTTAAAAAAATTATAACAAAGTACTCATTGGAGATAGAGAGTTCCGAGTGATCTCATTTTTTTCAGAATTATATAATCTGGGAGAGATTTGGCAGAAATAGCTGAAAACTGGAAAATGAGCCAAAAATACGAGGTTTTTGGGCTATCTTGTATCTAGCACAAGGAAATCTTGCATGAAGAAATTGATTCTGGACTTCTCTTTTGTACCCAAATAATATATTAAAAAATCAGAACTACAATATAAATTGCAAGCACACCCCTTTTTTTATGTCTATATTGACTGGACTAATAGTATCATCCATAAAAACATATGGCGATAAACAATGTTTAAAAACATTGATGTTCATAAACATCGATGTTTACTGTTTGATGTTTTTCACTTATCGATGTTAGGATGAAAAAAACATCGATGTTCAAAACATTGATGTTTTGTCTTTTGATACCCATCCCTAACAGAAAGCCTTGAACAAGATTTGCAAAATACAATCTCAATAACTATAAAATGATTTTAGAGGATAAAATATACTAATACCAAGCAATAACTCAAGACAGTGCGTGACAGTCAACTCAGAACTAAGATATTGAAACAAATTAGGTTGGCACTGAAAGCGCGCCAGATTCAAACGTGACAACAGCACAAATGAACGCAAATGGAAAGTAGTGCTTACATCTAACACCATGGAAAGATGGAAAATATAAATAAATGAGTACGGTAGATAGGCCACATTAGAAATTTTACAGATCAGACTTCTCTCTTAGTAGTTTTAAATATATAAGTATGGTAGATGTTACTATAAGTTTAGGGTTTGTTAATACTTCAAATGGTAGAATTTGATATTTTATTCAGATTTTCAATTTTATTTATTTTGTTTTTATTTATTTAAAATTACCCTTTTAAAGAAATAATGTTAAGCTCTCTCCATGATTTCCAATAACTCTGTATGTCTATATTTTTTGGGTCGCATGAATTGGGAATATCTGGAACTCAAAATATCTTGCAGCTGGCCGGAATTGGAAATATATGGAGCTCCAAATATGTATATGTTGTCAGGCGGAACTCCAAATATTGTGCAGACCAGCGGAACTCTGCGAGGGTTTAGAGTCATAGTAGCGTATCTACAAAATTCCGCTTTTTAGCTTATCTGACCTATCTAAATAACTTTTCGTGGTCTATTTAGTGACACACACGCTTATCTCATTGCATTAGCCATTGGAAAGATAAGTGGATATCGTATCTACAATCGAGTGATGAAATAAATGACACAAAAGCATATGTTCTGTTACGCTTCTTTGACTTGAACAAAACTGAATGACACAAAAACTTATCTTCAGTTACGCTTCAGTTAGTGACCTACATAATAGCTTATGTGTCAACTTACGCTAGTGTGACAGTAACTTTGAGCGCGAAAAAGCTCACAAAATCAATGCTAACATAACTTTCATAGCCCATAAGTCTTCATTTTAACATAACTTTCATAGCCCATAAGTCTTGATTCAACAAGATAATCAGACTAGCTTCTGTATTTTTTCCTGTTTGTGTTTTATTCTGATCAATGATTACGAAAAACAGAGGAGTTTTTTTCGTGTGAGTTAGCAAAGAAATGCTTGAAGGAAGCTGATGATTGTAAGTTGGAAAAAAATTTATTTATTTATTTATTCATTCAACTTCCAACGGTACAACACGAATTTCACATGAAAATAACATAGAAAAAGAGATACAAGCGAAGAATATATAGATAAATAATAATATACAACAATAAAAAGACATCTATGTGGATAGTTTGAAAGACAAAAATTAGAATACAGAATGAATCATAGTTAACATACAATATTACATATAAGTGAAAAGGCCCGTGGAAGTTTACCACAAGGGGCATAAACAAGGAAGGGAACACTAAAATCACACATGCAGGTATCTCTTCATAGTTCTCCTGAGAAAGCTCAAGGACACCCCAAAGAAATCAACATCAGCTGCAGCAGCCTCACAACCATAGCGAAGTATTCTAGAAAGCCCACTATCATAGGCATAGGCTGTTGTGTGAGAGCATCTAGGAAAATAGAACCTTGAACACATTCCTCTTGGAACACAGATGTTAATACTAGCCAGAAGTTCAGGGCAGTCCAAATATCCATTGACAGTCTTGAAAAGAAGGACCAGGTCGTTGTGTTCCCACCTCAGAACCAAAGGGAGGAGATGGACTGTCCCTTAATCTCCTCCACAGGAACTTCAAAGTACTTGAAACCCATCCTGCAGCTCAGCATCCTCACGAAACGTCTCTCCACACTTTGCAGCAGGTTAATCTGGTACAGATGGAATGGTGCACAGATAATATTTATAATAATAGAGCCATATTCCAACACTGGAAGAACAAGAGCCCTAAACAAAACCAAGACACTCTGCTTCGAACTGAAATCCCTGGTGGACCTAAATATGAAGCCAAGCAGAGATCTAGCCTCTCCAGTGATCACACTTATGGATCCAGTGGGCTAAGAGACTGAGTCATAGTCACTCCAAGGTCCTTGAAACTGCATACTCTTTTCAAAGGAATGCCTCTCAAGGAGTATTGAGAATCAAGTATACTTGTTCCACGCTTGAAAGACATTACAATACACTCTTGGTTACATTCAGAGCCATACCATCATCAAGGCACCACAAATCAAGGTTGTTGAGAGAATTCTGCAGAGATTCATGTCCTAAGTCTTGCAATACCCTGTCGAATAACTTGACATCATCAGCATACATTAGAAACATGGATGATATGAAGCTTTTAATGTCGTTCATAAACAAATTGAAGAGTAGGGGGCCCAAATGGGATCCCTAAGGGACTCCAGAGGGAGCCAGGAAAGGAGATGACATATGACCTTCAGAGTTCTGTCCCTCAGATGGCTGTTTAACCACTTGAGCATGACACATGCACCTCATAATCATCCAGTTTGGCAACCAGGAGAGAGTGGTTAACTCTGTCGAGGGCCTTTGAGAGGTCTAAATAAAGACAATCGACCTGGCAGGCATCCTCACTGGCACTCATCACATACTCCTGGAACAGGAGGTGGACACAACCCTGCTATGTAAAACAAATACCTGATTTTCACAAGTGCGATTTAGCTTCCATATTTTTAGAGTTTCAGAATATGAATTACCCAGTTGCAAATTTTGATGATAACATTAGAGCTGAGAAACATTTCAGTAATTTCTGTAGGTATATGAGCTTCACATCAAGAGGTTCACACTCATGAGAAATGAATTAAGAAGATTGATTGTAGCCAAGAAAACTGCTCATAGAAAGTATAAGGCAATTGGTAGTATTCAGCTCTATGAAGTTTTTTGCAATTTGAGGGATCAATGTCGTGTTTTGACAAGAAGGTGTTATACAATAACTATTTACTTGGATTAGAGGAATTTGTTTAGACAAATTCTAAATCTTTCTGGACTCATGTGGATGGTTTGAGAAAAGGCTCAGCCAGACCTACTTTTATGAGACTGGACACAAGAAGTGCTGCAACTCCTGTTGATAAGTAGTGTGAACTCATCACTGTTTTCATCTATTTTTGTGCAGGACATGGTTAATGTCCCGACATTTGATTTTGGTTGAAACCAGTTAGTTCCATCCTGCTGCATTACTCCAATCAATATTCAACGCAGATTGGAAGCTCTGAATGTTGGCAGAGGAACTGGGCCTGATGAAATATCCCTTCCTGTAATTAGGTTTTTCTGTTCTGGCCATTCACCTGGCCATACTGGCTCTGCCTTGCTGGAGCTTGGTGTCTTCCCCAGAGATTTCAAAAACAGTTTCTTGGTACTGTACCTATATACAAATCTGGAGATCGAGGTGATGTAAAAAACTATAGACCTATTACAATACAGTCTGTAATTGCCATGGTCTATGAGAGCATTGTTATGGACCACCTGTATTTCCACCTGCATAAAATGATGAGCTTTGGTGATAAATAGCCTATTATATTCATTGAAGAGAGTCATTGAGAGAGATTCCAATGTAATTTTAGTGTAATTGTTTCATAATATTATGTGATTTTCAGTCATTCTCAGAGTATTTTTATTGTATTTCAGTATTCACTTTTCCAGTCCTTTAAAGAAAATGACATTGAGAAATGATGAGCTTTGGTGATAAATATCTATAGGCTGTAGTCATTGAAGATAGTAAAATTTTCGAGTTTGATTCAAGTGTTATATGAAGAGGCTGGAATTTTCGAATTTAGTTTTAATGTTATTGTTTCATATTTTGTTATACTCAATCATTCTCAGAGCTTTATAATTTCATTTCAGTACTTAATTTTCCAGTCCTTCAATAATGCCGTACCTACTTATTAGGCACCTGTGATTTTCTATACTTTTTATATATTATCATATATCTCTCATATTTTGTTATTGAATGTCAATAAACATCTATAAAATACATGGAACAGTTTAATAAATTGTTACTATTCATAACTGATCACTCTCAGAATAGCTTATCTCCAGAAAATGATACATTTTTGGAAATTGATTACGGTCACAATAGCGTAACTAGAACAAGGTATTTCATTTTTAATTTTATTTAATTGAATTTTCAATAATTCATCGAAATGAATGCACTGGTAGAAGCACAAGATTCATACAACATTGATATGTGAATTCTAGGTTGTTGAAATTAATACAGGCCTCAGAAATAGTGAGGGAGTGTGAACTCATAGTTGTTTTTTGCTCTCCTGAAAAGTTGGAACGAATTCACAATATCGATCATTATTAGCGAGACTGTGTCACTGTGTAGGTGTGGGATGAAACAAATTTATCACAAAACAAATGAAGGGTTCTATAATTAACCTAAAATAAATTCATCAACACATCAACAGTCATCAGTCTTGTTTGTTGAAACAGATAACAGAGTTTTGAAAACTTGCATAATATGTACATGACTATTATTTTATAAACCAATATAATTTTAATTTGTGTTTTCACGGTTGGTTATGATATAAGTTATAAAATAAAGTAGCAATAATTTAGCCTACCTAATAAGTAAAATCGTTATTATAACAAGAAAGAAACTGACTCTCATGTTGGTAAGTATTTCATTATTTAGGTTAATTTTAATTTTTCTATTGAAATATTATGACAGTTCATGTTGCTATTTATTTATGATAACAATTAATGTTTATTTTTCAAGGTTGTTGGTCATTAACTTAGTTAACAGAATTTCCCTATACATATAAAGTTGAACAATAAGCAAGTTTCACTGTGAATCAATGAGATTGGTTGATCAACATTGTTTCATTGTTTATCACTTTATATTATAATCATGGGTATCACATAAAGTAATACAATAAGAAAAACAACTTTATATTTCCAATGTTTTCAAAAACAGCAAACTTAAAACTAGAGTAGCATACCATATTAATTTTATTTATTTAACTTATTTTGGCTATTTAGTTTTATTCTGATCATAATTCACTTAGCCTATATTTATTTAATTTATGCTAGGCCTAATTGGAAACTATTTTTCAGATAACAATAGAAATATTGCTTTCCTGCGTATTATCCTTACTACTGCCTATATTGTACCTTATATTTTGAGTTTTCTGTGGTGAACGAATGGCTCAAGTTAATGAAGCTAATGGAATATCAAAAACCTAACAAGTGAGTTTTCTTTTAATATCAACCTATTAAAACTAGATTTAACTAAGTTTTGTGAATGGTTTATTTACTTCTTTATGATTTAACTTCTTCAGCGCTTGCCAGTAATGCCAGGTCTTCAGAAACATGAAAAACTAGAAACTCTATAAAAGCTATAAAATATAAGTTGATCTATTAATAATCTAATGAAATTAATTAACATTTGCAATAAGTAAACCTAGGTACTGAGGCACCTATACTTGATTTTCTATGTTTTCATATAGAGAATAAAGTTTTCCTATATGGTAGCTGTTTTCCTATTATCACAGATTGATAGCTCAGCCCCTTAGCCTATCTCGCTTTCTGTGTTTTATTGGGTGCACTACAAGCTTTTTTGTGAATCCATAGCAATTATTATTTTTTTAAATATTTTTCCTATTAACTTATCATTAAGTTAATACAATAATAAAAAAAAAACTCTACATAACCTCATTCATCATAACACTACTTATATTGTATCATTTTTCATCACCTAAGTTAGGCTTAAAATACTTCTAGAAAGTCACCTTTGTAAAATACTGTCGACTGGGGTGACTTTGACCCACGTTGCGGAAAAAGATTAAAATCGTTTTATCTCCAATATCTGTTATCCGAAATCGATGTTTAACATTTATATCCGTAGCCCTGATCATCATTATCTAGGTTTTACAATTGATATCTTGTCGAATCTTGATATATTACTTGAATTATTGACATAAAACCTAGCTTCTTGCTTCATCTTGTGATTTTGTTGTCTGAAAACTCTGTAGCCTATCAGAAAACTTATTTCTAAAAGACTTATAATATCGGCAAGTACATTCCATTTTTGTTTTTTATTATTATTTTAATTGGTATAGATAGTGATCATTTAGAAAGTCATTTTAGGTTAAAATTATGGTGACTTTGTCACAATATAAAAATTGTGTTATTATGCAGGATATATTATGCGAATACAATTCAAAATATGATAAATATAATGTTTTCTACCTGATAAAACATAATTATTCATTTTGCTTAAAATTAATATGTTCTCGATATTCATTTTTTGCTTATTCTGTAGCTGGAACCAACATGCCTCAACGTTACAAAAAATTTTTAGGCAGCAGAAACATAAATATTCCTCAATAAATAACTTGTGATTTTTTAAAGTGGTTTTCATTTGTTTTTAATTTAATTATCCATTTTAAAGGTTGACATTTGGTTTTACTTTGTATATATCTTAAAAATTAACTTTTTTCCATATATTTTTCAAAGTTAGACAAAGTCACCCAACCCCTGGTTGACATTTAGTCCAGGCAATGAATGCTCAAAAAAGGGTATAGAGGGAAATGTTTGGAAGACAATTTTTGACCCCGCAGATCTTTTTAGTGTAATAAGGAGGTAAACATATAAAAAGCCCCCACCCCAGTGCTAAGGGGGTGGGGGTGGTTTAAAGGTACCATTTTTTGGTTTCTCGCATAAAACTCAAAAACTATGTATCTTAAGGACTTAACTGTCATAATTATAACAAATTAAAGCTTACATAATTTCCTACAATATTCATTCTACAACTTTTTTTATATCTCCTCTAGTTTGAAGGTGTGACATTTAAAAAAAACACATTTGCCACCAATATTGTTTTCTATTTTTGCTCTTATAAATTTTTAAAAATGGATGGGAAAATCCATGTTGATTATGAACTTATAGAGAATTAAATTCTCCTCAATTTGATGTATAATTTCACACTTTTACAAATTTCTCTATACCTTTTGCAGCAGCTTTAGTGTTAAGTGTGAAATATCCATTTCTGCAACAATACACCAATTGACAAAGGAATTTGGAGGGAATGTTTTAAACAAAAATTTTGACTTTTCAGCTTTGTTGAGACTAGTTAGGAGGAGAACATATCAAAAGTCCCCATTTTACGTTGCATTTTTGGAGAGTTATAAGCCCTGAAAGAGCAAAACATTGGATAAAAACCTGTTATTTCAACAATTACACACCTTCAAGAGCAAATATCTGGGGAACTGTTGGGAATATCACAAAATTCTACTTAACAAGAAGTGTAGAGAATGTATCAAGCTTAATTTTTGAATAGTTAGCTATGTCGGTTGAATGCATTGTTTTCAAGATATGAGCGTGGAAGCAAAACGCTGAAAAATTCAACTTTTAAACCTTTTTTAGGTGGTTTGGTTTGAATCATCAAGACTGGCTTTCTGATGAACCTATGCGACAGCATTAAGGAATGGCTTACTACTGTATGTTCGACTGGATCTGCACTTCCTGTATTTACTGATCCAGAGATGTGAAAATATGCTTCATCTGTAGACCACAGAATAGTGTCGTGTTGCACAGAGGTTAAGAGTGCGTTGCAAGCATCTGTATGCTTTAACCAGTCGTCTGAAACAACCATAATCTTTTAGGGGTGTAAATGGAGATCAAAGTGTAAAATTCACCTTGCTTTTCTGGACGATATTCCAAGTGGAGCTGGATGTTTCCTCACAGAGCTCGATAGGGATTGTTCAATGGACGCCCTCACTGCCGCGATATTTTCAGGTACCCCACCTTTTTTAGGTTGCCCAGCTTGTTTTCTAGGAAGTGCAGATCCTTTCGACCAAACAGTAGTAAGCCATTTCCTATTGGTTCTAGCATCAGGAACTGTCATGAAGATTCAAACCAAACCGCCTACAAAAATCTGTGTCGCTACCACATTGTCATTGTTTTTAAAGAACATTCCAACAATAAAGCCTCGATGCTCACCTTTCCACTGCATGATGAACATGAATACTTAAAATGACATAGTTTCCGCCATATAACACCACCATTCTTATTTCACTATCCACCTGCACACTATTAACTGATTTGAAAGTAGGGAGTCCATTCTGACCAATCTGTTAGGCTACTCAACAGTTAATATCAAAACAGGGAATATTTCAGCCATGATAGCTAAGACAACTAAGGCTGCACTCTTCAGACAGCTAGTGCTCTATAGGATACGTGCAAAATGGATGCAACCCCTAGAAATAAAAATCAATATAAATTTTATGTGGATTGAGAGTAGATTAATCTCTAGTATGATGCATTCAATCTTTTTGATTATTATTTCTTCTACTTAACTCTACTAATACGTTTTTCTTTTTAAAAATAAAAGTGCCAGTTATGTCTGCCTGTCACCTCATAGAAAGCTTTCCAAAAAACACAATTCCTTGGTAAGTAATGCCTCACTTGACTTGATTATTGGTTTATATAGTGTCCCAAAAAGGAAGGTAGGTTTTTAAAATTACTGTAAAGGTAGTGATTTCAGTAGGGGGAATCTGACAGTTTGAGGCCACTTTTTTGCTCGAAATCCCCCTCCCCCCTTTCACCCCTCTCCCATATTCTTCGCAATTGAATCAAATTCGTTAAATGAAATTGCCATCAAGAGACAAGTTAATTTTCTGAATTTTGAAGAACCATAACACTGCATGTTAATGCGCCTGTTTGGCATGTGTCTCTGTTCTATAAATTGATAACGTGCACGTTGCATACTTGTTAGCATCAACAGATGGCTGAGGGGGGTGTGTCTCACTTCTATAAGAAGATTGCGGCACACGTGCTGGTCTTATCAGCTCTAGCTCTGAGCTGCTACTAAACTAAAAAGTGAGAGGAATATTGGAATGAAAAATCATTTGAACACAGAAAAAGTTTATTTACACATTTCACTACAACTATTCATAATTTTATCTTCAATTTTAATTAACTTATCTATACACAAATTATGAGGACGATAATAACATAGATAGTCTCTTATGTCATTTAAATTAACCATGCTTAGAAAAATGTCTTTTAATTGTTTCGCCAAACTATAATTTTTACAAGTTGATTTCCTAATTGCACTTTCACACTCATCATACCAATCAATACAGTTTTCCAACCTCACTTCCAACTCGTTGTCAGCAGCCAACCACTTTCTCGGGTCCATGATAAGTGAATGAACAAAACTAAGTGTAGGCTGGGACTATTATAGAGTAATTAAGCGGTCTTTCTTCATTAATTGTAGACAGGCAACATGTACGTGCTTTATGCAGTCTCAATGCATGCATGCAATAAACACACTGAATCTCTTTCCATTATAGAAAAATCCATAATGAGCGAAGTTTCTTTTCTGTGAATTTGTGTACATTGCGGCCATTTTCATACTTTGCATTCAATTGTTTTTACACATGAAATTATTTGTTTGATACATATTTTTGAACAACAAAGAATTATAATGTTGAGCACTTTACAAAGCACATCTTCCATCAGGTCTATTTTTATGAATGTTACACACACCATAACACCATGAACTAGTGAAAAAGCTGAAATTGGGTTTTGCAAAATCCTCTGGTATACATTGAACTTTAGTATGCAATCTTCTTGAAAACTTTGCTTTCTCAGTTCCTTTTGTAAAAATTTTTTCATAACCTACAAGGTAATCACATATTAATGAGTCAGTGTATTCTAAATCTCCATCTTCCCATTTTATTTTATGATAGTGACGTTCTAACCATGTTACATTGTTATACAATTTTGCACTCAATTCCGTCCTTGCAAATGGCAATTTGAAATGGAATACAATATAATTATTAAACTGATCAATTATGGCAAGTTCTTTCACAATAATTTGATTACAATCTTGTTTAAACCAGTGAAGATCAACTGTAGCAATTTTCGTAGTCATCTGCTTGTCCACTTCTTTCTGTTTGGCGGGCTCATCGAATCCGCCGTCTTTCTCTCCCTCCTCCTCCTCCTCACGTTTCTGCTCCTCCACCTCCTGTGGCTTCTGAATCGATGTACTGCACCTTGGCTCATAATAGAAACTATCAGAATCGAGATCACACTGGATACCAATAGACTGAGATTGCACTTTGTTCTTACTCTCCAAAATATCAGAACACAAAGAATAGGACATTTTAGATGTTACCTGTTCAAAGGTGAAACTGATAATGAGCCAAATTTGTCAGGGTGCACAACTTATATAATATTGCGCGCAGTGCACTCTATCAATAAAATTACTGAACTTTTTCACCATGCTCGTCAGAGGTGTGTACTCCATCACACGATCACTAATTAAAACGCAATAAGCAGAAGTATTTGCAGGTACTGCAGTATTAAATTCCATTTCAATACGAACATCTGTCAAAGATTTCAAATGACTTGTTTGGTGTGAACAATCCACAACAACCAGCGGTGTTGAATCACAAAACGTCTAAAAGTCGATTTCTGTTCCGAGTTTGCTATTGATTGTATGATTATAATACGAGGGAGCGAAATCCAGAAACATTCTGTACAATAGTTCCTTTTTACCTAGCAGATTTTCTTATGGATAATACTCACTGTTCAAATATACTTTCACATTGTAAATACCACAGCTATCGAAATTAGATATTGATTTTTTAATTTTATTCTTATCGGTTTGAAATGCAATTATAACATATTTTGGACTATCAAAAACCAATGTGGTGCGGACTGCCCAAGAATGGTTAAGTGAATTTTGCAAATTTTGTAATTTACAAATTTCCCAATGGCGGAAACTTAATTTCAGTGGAGTGTCAGCATCTCAGCGTCTCAAAAATTTCAGTCTTCATTGCAGTTTTGTAATTTTACACTAATGCTTGTTCCAGTCGCGGACTCAATGTAATTTAGGTCTTTCGGTGACCTCAATAAGACGAGTTCCTGTTTCAAATTTAAAATTATTCTTTGAAAATCTTCAAAAAACGAAAGGATTAATTTCAGCAGTACACAGAAAGTGAATTTATTATCTGTTAGCGAATATCCTGCTCTGTCAAAACCAGCCAACTGATATTATGTGTTTTTATCAAGCATATTCTTCACAAGTATAGCTTCAATTGTAGATTTTAATCCAATTAATCTTGATTTAGAAATTTGTTGACCTGCTAATTCATATCGTATTTCGTCAAAAAGGTTACCGATTATGTTACTGCTTAATTTATAGTCTGCTGCAACCGGTGGGGCAGCTGGCTCTGCTCCCGGTTTTGTACAGCTAACTGTTCCCTCAATAAATATAAATGATTTGCAAGGTAAAGAATAGACATCTAAAGAATTTATGCCCATATGCGCCTCGTCAGAGTTTTTTATTTCTTGTCCCGAATAAACTGTATGAGTGTGAAATTGGAATTTGGTCATATCATTATAAAACTGAAGCTCTGTCTCCACGTCCAGAATTTCACTAATTGCAGCTCCTCCCCCTGACATTCCGCCAATCAACTATAAAACCTAACTTTTCCAATATTCTCGCACTTTTAGCCGACAAAGCACGTTTGTTTTTAGTGTTGACACTCTCACGTTCGTCTCTCTAATGACATTGTGAGTACATGTCTTATTTGAACGTGGATTGATAACAAGATAACCCATTACGTTTACTTTTGTTTTTCACGTATGTGCAACCTAATTGTAATTGTATCTCTACAGAAATCAATAAACGATCTGTTCTGGTCTGTTACCTTTACATTAATAGTTTGAATTCGATGAGTATTCAAAGGTACATAAATAATTGGTGACGGTACTTTGTTTATTAAATAACCGCTAGGAACCATTGGCAAAAATTTGTAGATTATATGTTTTTGTTTTCCGTCAGAGTAACTACCACATGCTCAATTACACTCGAGTACAGTACTGCCAATGCTTGTTATGTTAATCAAATGCTGGGAATAATGCCATTTATTTGCTTGCAAAACAACATTATCAAAACCGAGTATCTTAGCAATCGAATCAGCACGTGTTAAATCAATAGCTTTATCAGAATGAATTTCAATCTTCATAGTATTTGTGTTTGCATGTATAATAAGTTTATTCTTCTTCTCATCAATATTCAATTAATTGATTGTTTAAGTGTCATGTGTGTGGATTATAAATATAACATCGTAAATAGTGTTAAATTGAATTAATTTGCATCAGTTTTGAATTTATAAAGAATCCAGTTTGAGCTTCGTTCGGAATATAGTACAGTATACGGAGCCTGCAAGTTGAACACGGAAAACCAGCCTGGAAGCGAAAACCTATCTTTTTCCCAGATTTCTTTCCACCCCTGAATCTGACCAAAACACCTAATAAAGGCTTCGAAGGGCGAGTAGACAAAATTGGATTAAATCTGGTGAGTTTTTGCTCTTTTTATTGTTCATTAATGCAGAGTTTAACTGTACCAATAACCTGGCTCAAATTGAAGATTAAATTTTGCTCCTCGTTTCTATTTGATAAATTGAATAGTAAATTACAGTCCACTGGTAGCTCTAGCCTGAGCTTTGTTCAGAACATTTCTGGCCTCCGAACCGTGATGAATTTAAATTTGTAATTTGTTGATTAATTCACACACATTAGATTTAAGCAATTTCGTATTTGTCCAATGTTGGCATGTTCAGAATTGTCTGATCTATGCACAACTTTAGTTTGTTGTAGCCTTGTTCTAGAGCAAGGTTTCTTGTCAATTTGTATTTGTCTGAAATTAAATTTATTTCAGTTAAAATTGTAATTTTCCTGAAACTAGGCTCATTGTGCTCTTTTCTCAGGAATTTGTTTGTTGGATTTTGTATTGTCCATTTTGATACATGTTAGTGAAGGTTAATCACAGCATGATTTTGTTTGTTCAATTCAACAAGTTATCGTTTGTTTGTGAGTTGTTGGAAGAACATTATCTAATCATATAGTTTTGTCTTCAGCAATAACTTGTCTTGTGAATTGATAATCAAAGTTTAACTTTGATAACTTACTAGTCGTGATTCTTCCTTCCATTTAGTTTTGAACTCATTTTTTTTGTCTGTTGTTTTGTATTGTCGGGGCTGAATTGTTTTGTGTATGAGTTCAAGATGGAGGAAAAATTACAGAAACAAATCATTGTGCATCGCGCTAAACTGGAACAATTGTATGCCAGACTGCAAAGGATTTATGAACTGTCTAAAAATGTCTCTGATCCAAAAGTTGCTGAGCAATTTTTAGTGTTGTATCCTCGGGTGTCTCAGACCATTTCGGATTATGAAAAGACAGAATTAGTGGTTAATGAGTTGGAACTTGAGTTGAATAAAGACTATGTTGTAGCATTCAACGACTCACATCTAGATCTGTTTCAGTATATTGAAGTAGCGGCTAACACTATCAAACAGAAAGAGGCCACTGATGCTATTGCTCAATCTTCGGCAGCTACAGCAGCTAGTGCACAGCCGGTCGTGTCCGAGTCAGTACTGCCCAAAATCGACCTTCCAAAATTTGATGGGAATCAGACTCAATGGTCGGTGTTTTATGAATTATTTAAGGCATTGGTACATGACAACAAGAGTTTGAACGATCAGCAGAAGGTCCAATATCTTGTAAGTAGACTTACTGGACAAGCAGCAAATATTTGTCGTCATTTGCCACCATTGGCTAATAATTATCTAATAATTTGGCAGGCATTATTGACCCGCTATAACGATCCACGAGCGCAAGTCGATGCCTATTTCAAACAAATTTTTGAATTTCGTCCAATAAAATCTGAATCAAAGGCAGGTTGTATTGCGATTTTGGATGGGTTTTGCAGTTCCATCAATGCAGTGAAGAGATTGCGACTCACTGATTTGTCAGACTCGATATTCCTCTATCATGGCTTGAGATTGCTGGATCCAAGTTCTCGTAGAAATTTTGAATCGGCCGTACGTGACAAGGCTATGCCAACTTATGCCAATTATGTCAAATTCATTGAAAAGCAAATTAAGACTCTTCCTTCTGATGAGAAACAGACTGAATCGTTTAATATGAAGCACAAAAAAGATAATAAATCAAAGGTGTTTGTGGTTCAATCCAATGATTCATCTAACGATGCATCTAGTAAAAATCCAAATTGTCTGAAGTGCTTAAAACCGGGTCATCGGTTAGTAGATTGTGCTAGTTTCTTGAAAATGACTCCTTGGGATCGTTATTGTTTGATTAAAGGAAAGTTTTGTTGTTTTCGTTGTCTTGATGTGGATCATTTGAGTAAAAATTGTCGTAGTAAAACTCAGTGTGCTCAATGTCGAGAATCTCATCATTCTTTATTGCACTTTTCCAGATCAAGTTCCAATGAAGGTGCTGCGTCCTCGTCGAACTCCAAGGCAGGTGGCACATCACCTATTAGTTGTTGTTCTACATCCAATGATGTAGAAAATTCGACCGTTGTGTTGTCGACCGTCACTGCACATATTCGAGATTGTAATGGTCAGCTTTGTGATGTTCGTTTCTTGATTGACACCGGGAGTCAGTGTCATTTTGTTACAGCCAAATTGTGTCGGCGTTTGAGACTACCATTCCAACCCATGAAAACCGTTGTTCGTGGATTCGGTGGTGGTACTAGTGAAGTTCGAGGTCGTACTTGTGTGTCGATTCAGTCGAAGTTGGATCCTACCGTCAAGTTTTCGATGGATGCCACAGTGGTAGATAAAATCATCGACAAGTTGCCTTCTTGTGAAATCGACAGATCCAAACTTCATCATCTGGAAAATCTTACACTGGCTGACGACAAATTCTACCTTCCTAGTAGAATAGATGGCATCATTGGTGCAGAGTTAGTTCCTCACTTGCTACGTGGGAGTCCTAGTATAGGTGAATCGCACGAATTGATGACTGTTAATAGTGTCTTTGGTCACATTCTGATGGGGAGAGCGCCGATTCTCACTTCAACAAAAAATGTGTCGAATTGTTTTACAGCCATCTGTAGTCCATTCGTTAGTAGTCCATCGTTGGATAGTTTTGTGGAACGTTTTTGGGAGTTGGAATCGTGCCCTACACCAAGCTGTCAACTGAAACCGGAAGAGTTGGAGTGTGAGGTAAATTTTCGGAAGTCTGTACATCGTGTGAATTCTGGTCGTTTTGTGGTTGCCTTGTCATTTGCGGAGCCGCCCAGCAGCTTGGGAGATTCGTATGCTGTCGCCGAACGCCGACTGCTGAGTTTGGAGAGACGACTAGAGCATGACAGCAATACTCGTATTTCATATCATGAAATATTGATTGATTACCTACGTCAGGGTCACATGTCGTTTGTAGCAGATCAGACAGACCGAGGTGGTTACTACATACCGCATCACGCCATCGTGAAAGCAAGCAGCACTACCACGCCCTTCCGAATTGTATTTGATGCTGGTTCCAGAACATCATCGGGTTTGTCATTGAACCAGGTTCTTCATGCTGGTCCCAAATTGCAGACTGACATTTTTGTTTTGTTAGTCGATTTTCGTTTGTTCCCAATCGCACTAACTGCCGACATTAAACAAATGTATCGACAGATATTAGTGGAGGATTCCTGCCGTCGTTATCAGCGTGTATTGTGGAGATTTTCGCCGGAGGATCCGATCGAAATTTATCAGCTCAATTGTGTTGTTTTTGGTGTTTCAAGCTCTCCATATTTGGCACTTCGCACCGTCCACCAGCTTGTAGAGGAGGATGGAAATCGTTTTCCAGCAGCCAAGGCGAGAATACCAAGAGACATGTTCATGGACGACTTAGTCACATCTGTCGCCACAGAGTCAGAGGCCGCGGAGCTGTATCATCAGTCCAAGCAGCTGTTTGAGGGAGGAGGTTTCTCGCTCACAAAGTGGACGTCAAATTCACCATCAATGCTGGAGAAATTCTCGGAGGAAGAGAAATCGTTTTCGTACAAGGATTTCGAAGCAGACAACTTCTTGGCTATCTTGGGATTGAATTGGCAACCTAGTACTGATCTGTTTCAGTTTTCCGTCAAGTGTGGTGAGGTCGTCGCTACTAAGCGTTCTATTCTGTCAGTGATGGCTCGTATCTATGATCCACTTGGTCTCTTGTCACCGTTTACGTTATTTCTAAAATGTCTTGTCCAGAAACTGTGGAAATTAGGAGTGGATTGGGACGAGAAGCCGCCTGAGTCTATATGCACTCTTTGGGAGAATTGTGAAAAAGAGTTGCCTCTATTATTAAAATTTGCTGTTCCACGTCACGTTGGTTTGTTTCAGGATTCTCACATCAGTTTGATTGGTTTTTGTGACGCATCATTGTCGGGTTATGGTGCAGTTATCTATGTGAAGTCGCAGAAGGAGAGTGAGAAGTCAAGAGTTGTATTATTGTGTTCCAAGTCCAAGGTAGCACCATCTAAAGTTGTTTCAATACCTCGTTTGGAGTTGTGTGCGGCACTCTTGCTGGCAGAACTCATGAATTTAGTAGTCACTATTATTAGTGAACGTTGTCATGTGTCTCGTATTGTCGCACTCTCTGATTCGACAGTCACCTTGTGTTGGATTAATGCTCCATCCGCAAAATGGCAAACTTTTGTTGGTAATCGCGTCGCAAAAATACAGGATTCTTGTATACAGGAGTGGATGCATGTTGCCGGAATTGAAAATCCCGCTGACTGTTTGTCTAAAGGTTTATCACCAGTTGAGCTTGTGAACTTTCCGTTGTGGCTCTCAGGTCCATCATGGTTAGCAGAGGACGAATGCGATTGGCCCATCCGAACTCAAATGGAAGAGATCGTGGATCCACCGGAGGCGAAAAAACCGTCAGTGTTGACAGTCACAAAATCTCCTGATTGTAACAGCAATGCAGTATATTCATTGATTGGTCGTTGTTCGGATTATGGTCGTCTTTTGAGAATTGTAATTCTTGTTCTCAAATTCTTACGAATCTTACCCCAATCAGAGGAATCAGATTTCGATGTTGCTGAGAGGTATCTATGTAAAGTGGTGCAGAAGATACATTTTTCATCTGAATTTGTGCAATTGGAGAAGGGAGAAGATTGTTCTATGCGCCTTTGTCGCCTGTCTCCATTCATTGATAAAGGCGTGATTCGCGTCGGCGGTCGTTTGTCTCATGCTGGACTGGAATTTGAGACTTGTCATCAGATGATCCTACCAAAATCCGACGCTTTCGTATCGATGTTGATTGATTATCATCACAAAAAGAACTGTCATGCTGGACCTTCGTTATTGTTGTCCTTGATCAGACAGAAATTCTGGATACTGTCTGCTCGCTCTATTATTCGTATTTGTGTGTTTAAGTGTAATCGTTGTTTCCGTGTTCGACCTAGTAATGATGCAATCATTCCAAAAATGGGTGACCTGCCTGCTTGTCGAGTGTCACAATGCAAACCATTTGAAAATTGTGGTGTGGATTACGCTGGTCCTTTGCGTATTACTATGACGAGACATTGTAATCCTTGTATTTTGAAAGCCTACATTTGTCTGTTTGTGTGTATGGCAACAAAGGCGGTACATATTGAGTTGGTATCAGATCTATCAACGCCCATGTTTTTAGCCGCGTTTCGTCGTTTTTTGTCCCGTCGTGGACCCTGTCGGGTGATGTATTCCGATTGTGGTACTAATTTTGTAGGTGCCAAGGAACAGTTGCGAAAGATATCTCAACTTTTGAATTCGTCCAAGTTTCAAACCACATTGACTAGTCAACTCGCCAAACACAAAATTGAATGGAAATTCATTCCCCCTGGTTCACCGCATTTTGGAGGTCTGTGGGAGGCAAATGTCAAATCTGTAAAGTTGCATCTGTTCCGAGTAATTGGCAATCAACTTCTCACCTATGAGGAACTGAACACGGTGTTGGTGCAGATTGAAGGTGTCCTGAATTCCCGCCCACTGTGTGTACTGAGTGAGGATCTGTGTGCACTTTTTGACGCTCACACCGTTGAAATCGTTTCCCATGCGGGACGTGGACAGTGTCCCTGTGAATCGTCTCACCAGGTATTGATTGGTCAACTCATTCAATCGTTCTGGAGCCGATGGAGAAGAGAGTACCTGCACAAACTCCAAAGTCGTAAAAAATGGCTGAAATCACCCACTTCTATCAGTGTGGGAACGGTTGTGGTAGTGGACCAACCAAACACACCTCCATTGCAGTGGCCACTGGGTGTCATCGAACAGGTGTTTCCAGGAAGTGACGGCGAGGTTCGAGTGGCGAGTGTTCGCCTAAAAACTGGTACTTATAAAAGACCAGTTACAAAACTGTATCCACTCCCAACTCAATAGTTGTTTTTGCTTGTTGCATTTTTTCTTTTGTGTTGTTTTTTTGTGTTGGTGTTTTGTTTTGTCATGTCTGGATTTTTTCCTTTCTGTGGTTTTTTTTTTCCGTTTTGTAACTTGGCTGAAAAATAGTTTTTCAGAGGCGGGGGTATGGTCTGGCCAGAGCATTTTTGAATTGTAGCGCCAATCCCAGACTACAGTTCTGCCCGTAGCCGGCTTGTGCGCTAGTGTCGATTCGTCCAGCTGTTTGCCTTGCCATTTTTTCTAGTGCAGTCATCTCGTTCTTGTAGTCGTTCTTGTTCATTTTGTCTGGTCTCGTTGTCTTGTTGTGAAGACCGAGTTTGTAATTTTGTAATGTAATTTCCATCGGAAATTTCTAGTAATTGATTGTTTAAGTGTCGTGTGTGTGGATTATAAAATATAACATTGTAAATAGTGTTAAATTGAATTAATTTGCATCAGTTTTGAATTTATAAAGAATCCAGTTTGAGCTTCGTTCGGAATATAGTACAGTATACGGAGCCTGCAAGTTGAACACGGAAAACCAGCCTGGAAGCGAAAACCTATCTTTTTCCCAGATTTCTTTCCACCCCTGAATCTGACCAAAACACCTAATAAAGGCTTCGAAGGGCGAGTAGACAAAATTGGATTAAATCTGGTGAGTTTTTGCTCTTTTTATTGTTCATTAATGCAGAGTTTAACTGTACCAATAACCTGGCTCAAATTGAAGATTAAATTTTGCTCCTCGTTTCTATTTGATAAATTGAATAGTAAATTACAGTCCACTAGTAGCTCTAGCCTGAGCTTTGTTCAGAACAATAACTTCTCTCATTCTTCCTCTTCACATTCTTCTTCTTTCTCAAAGAACCACCAAACGCTGCTTCAGCTTTCATGACGTTTGTAACAATATAGCTAAGTGCTTTCTCAGCAAGGGGTGTTTCTGGATTTTTGAATATCTCCCACGCTGCGCTCGCTAGAGCTCTGTCAGCTATCGCTCAAGTTTTATTATCGCTATTTCATGTATATGATATATTGTGCACCTTGCAGGCTTTGACCAATGCATTTATGCCCTGATCACCTCAGGATAACCTCAGGTTAACCTTCGTCCCCGGGCTACAATACTGATACCCCCCTGGGAGGTAAATTTTGTTTTGTTGAAGGTCAATGAGCTTATTTAAAATAGTGGATGTGACATTACCTGCTATGCCTGTCACACCCTTAAGAACTTTGGCTGCTGAACTCAAGATTCCTCTACCTCGTTTCCTCAGACTTTGCTTTCTCCTTCATACCATTTTCTTACCTTTCAACTCAATGGTTGAACATCAACTGAAGTTAATTAATTAATTAATCATTACACTAACTTAATCGAGAGAAAATTGAATTGGTTTAATTTTCAATTGAGTTGGAAATGAACTCACACACTATCAGATTGCTATGTGCTTATAACATTGTTTGAATGATAAGAATATTATTTCAAATAACAAATCTGAAAAGGTGAACACAATTTGAAAGGGGGAAATGATGCCATCATCTCACCCATATCTGTAGGAACGCGTGCCAAAACAGATGTGGGGGAGTGATGCATCAACTCAGCGAAGCCGCTTGGGTGTGTGTGTGTGTGTATGAAGTAGTAAAGACGCTTGGTGCTGTGCATGGGCGCAACAAACTATAAAAGGCCCCACCTCATTTACATATCAGTCACAACAGAGTGCGACTTGAAAGGTGAAACATTCTTCTGTCTGTGTTTCTACTATTCATTGTGAACTTATCAACAACAACAACTGTAAACAGTTAAGAATTGAAAACAATTTTTTATCAAAATATGTACACAGTTTATTCACTACTACTCATACTACTTCAACACACATCTATACAATTCGTAACATATAAGCCGACAAATTGTATAGATATGAAAATTGTTAATGCTTAACAATTTTTATATCAGTCCAATTCCCCGACTTATACAATACTAGCAATACCAAATTTTTACAACTTTTATTAAATTCTACAATTTTCTCTGCACTGATGCAGGAAGCAAATCATTGTGGTAAATATACCTCACACTGCAATTTGCTTCCTACATCCCTAATTTTCTTAATAGAGGTGCTGTCCCCCCTCACACTGATGATGGGTTACGGACATCCTCCTTCAACTCTTTAAGTGGCACCCAGGGTTTGGGCGCGGGTCAATTGATGAGCTGAACAAAGTCCATCTCATCCTCCTCCTCCCCCCGCTGCACCTCCTTCATCAAGGGGACAAGTGATGAGTTGTCCTCCACCACACGTTTCTGTTGAGTAATATTTGATTAGTGTCTTATTTGTTTCAGATTATCATCAAATCAGATTCGTCAAATCATACTAGAGAACTTGATCAATAGATTCACTACACAATCTCAAAGTGAGTAATAACTTATGTATTGCAGAATCTGGCAACACTAATATCTTGTAATTCATTGTGAATACTTCAAATAATAATGTTGATTTAAAAGAATAATTCTCTGATTACTTTTAACACTCATTGTGAATACTTCAAATAATAATGTTGATTTAAAAGAATAATTCTCTGATTACTTTTAACAATAATATCTCAATTCAACTGTATCTCTAATCAGTTCAAATAATATATCCTTGCTATCAAATAATTTATGCATGACTGATTACTTTTAACAATAATATCTCAATTCAATTGTATCTCTAATCAGTTCAAATAATATTTCCTTGCTATCAAATAATTTATGCATGACTGATTACTTTCAACAATAATATCTCAATTCAATTGTATCTCTAATCAGTTCAAATAATATTTCCTTGCTATCAAATAATTTATTCATGACTGATTACTTTCAACAATAATATCTCAATTCAATTGTATCTCTAATCAGTTCAAATAATATTTCCTTGCTATCAAATAATTTATGCATGACTGATTACTTTTAACAATAATATCTCAATTCAATTGTATCTCTTAATCAGTTCAAATAATATTTCCTTGCTATCAAATGATAATAATAATAATAATCAAAGACTTGTATGTGTACAGATTTTTTCCAATGATTGATTGTTTTATAAAAAATCTTTACACATACAAGTTAATAATATTTGTTGAAACTAACCTTTGTTTGTGAGAAGATTGTCTCATCCTTGTCCCCGCTAACCTCAGCCTCGTTAAACACCTACCTCCTCTTCCCCTGCTTCTGCTTGATGTTGTTGCTCAGCGTTGTTAGCACCACACGCCGAGGTGCCCAGGTTGCAGGTGGAGCCAAGTGCTGAACTGGGCTGTCACCCAGTACGATCTCCCCAGGTGATGGCGGCTCCACAGTGAGCGGAGAAGGAGCACCTGCAGCAGTGGAGGCATCGGCAGCAAGGGCAGCTTTCTGCTGCCAGTAGTTGAGGATACGTTCCTGTGCCGGTGGGCTATCTTGGAGGATGAATGAGGATGAGGTTGACGATGACGAATTCATCTTGTATGATAGTGAAGTAGAGTATATAGTACACTCGAATGTGACTCTGATGTAAATAATAATTTTGCTCACATTACATCTGTTTATATAGCATGTGTTTCTCTCTCTGTTCCAGGCTCATGCGAGTGAGAGGCACACATGCTACAAGGCGAAAAAAATTCAAATTTCTCCCCTAGGACTCAGCACAGAGCAGCACATGCTGCTATATCCTCCCACATCATTATCAACATCATTCAGATTTGTAAGTATTCTCTCCTATCATTAAAAAACCGTTACATTCACTCAAACATTCTATATTTTTTTGAATAGCACTGCCTCTTCTGATGCTTATTGATTTCTAATATTATCAGTTATTAAATATTTCATTGTTTTCACAGCATTGGAGTGCTCACCTCACAACTCAGTTTCCGATGTCATAAGCAGTTGAGCTCTCATCAAGGAAACATACCTGAGACGATACCTGACAATCATGCATACATTGAGAAGGAAGCATAGCCGGATAGACATCTATACCCGAGGAGATACCTGTCATTCATGCATCAACCAACACATGTAAGTACATTTTTACTTTGATTTCATCCTCAGAGGGGAGTGGGAGGAGAGGAAAATTGTCCTCTGATGACAAAAATTTGTCATCAGAGGACAATTTTTGTCCTCTGTAGAAGGATTTTTGTCCTCGGAGGACAAAAATCCTCCCCTCTGAGGACAAAAATCCTTCTACAGCATACTGCATGCATGCAATTTTTTTTTAGCTCATCTTTACGATGTGCTATATCTGGGTAATCTTCTCCTTCTCCTTTTTTCTCACACTCTTCATATAAACAAAACGGTAAATGTATTACTTTTTCAAATGGATTTTTGATAATATATTTGCAATAGACACATTGCAGATAGTGATTTTTATGTAAGAAATAACCATTTCTTGCAAAATAGTCTGCTTTATCAGATAATGATTTACAATAGTCACAATGTAGATGATGATGATGATTTTCAAAATAAAAGTTAAAAGTTAAATATCTTTCTTCATATTGATGTAGAATATTATTATCGAAATTCTCCTCTTCAATTGTTATATTATCTTTCCTTCTCAATGCACAGTTCAGACTGTACCTTGCATGTTCTATTGCTGGTATGTCACTTTCTTCCCATTTTCCCAAATAAATTGAACAAAATACACAGCACACAATGTCTGGTACACACACAAATATAAATCCCTCTTTTGTCATGTTTTCTGCTGACAAATGCTGAGAAGATTTCGTCCATCTTTTATCAAAAGTTAATAATCTTAATCTTTTATGCAACATTATCAATCTGATCCTGAAATAACATTTTCACACAGCGTTCTTCTACCAATGCTAATTCACAACTGATTTAAAAACATGCAGTTGTACTCTATCACTCTAATTCTATATCATCCTGATCGTTATTCTTTTGTTTTTCAGAATCTAACATCATCATCATCATCATCATCATGTCGAGGGAAGGCAGACTATGTGGCGTGAATTCCAGCGTGGTCCGTCATTGTATTAGCATCGAGGATCCTGAGGAAATCAACATTGAGAATGTGCTCGAGAGGTTGAAACGATGCGTTTTCAAGATAATTAGGGAGCAAGCGGCACGGTATGATGGGAATGTGAAATGGTTCATTGTGTTAAATGTTTTATTGTACAAATTAGTGGTGATGGATGACAGGGTTAGTGAGTCTGTCTCATCTCTCGTCAATCTTCATAGTTACTCCAACATAGCACTAAACATGCTTGAGTATTATGAAGATTTTAATGATCATTTCATGTTGGCCATAAGAAAAATCCTGTCATCTTTTGAGAACTTTGTTCGACATTGTTGAAGTGTTGAAGAAAATTGAGTCACTGGATGTGATTGTGATTAAATTTAATCCAATATTCACATCTAGTTTCATTCAAACATCCCAGTTTCTTAAAAACAAAAATTGTATTATAAATGTCAAAAATCTGTCTGATGAAAAATGCTTTTTATGGTCGGTCCTTGCATATTTCCATCAGAAACCAAAGAACTCGTGCTTGACTGTCAAGTATTTGAGCAAGTTTGCTCACTCACTTAATACGCGAGGTGTAAATTTTCCGGTGATGACTCGCGATATTAAGAAATTTGAAATACTGAATCCGGATATTGCAATTCACGTCATCGCGTATGACAACAAAAAGTTCTTCACCTACCGCACAAGCATTTTCTGCACTCGTAAACACCAAATTAATCTTTTAATGTTGAAAGCCGATGCAGGAAAAACACATTTTTGTTTAATTAATACCGCAAATGGGAAAAATGGATTATTGTGCCTTCTCTCTCACCTTTCAAAACACGATGGTCAAGTACATGTTTGTAATTTCTGTTTTCATAGATTTACATCGACCGAATCCAAAAATTGTGATGGGAAAGCAAATTTGATGAAACATGAGCAGCTTTGTTCCAAGTTTGAATCACAGCGCATTCCATATCCTAAACGCGGAGACACAATTAAATTTAAGAAACTAGGCATGATGTTGAAGAAAAAGTATACAATCTACGCAGCTTTAGGAACTTACGTTGTTAATATCGATAATAATGATGATGATGATGATGAATCCGATTCCGATAAATTACTCATAGCTATACAAAGAAAACAGCGTGACATATTCCCTGTGGGTATTGTTTTGTTGTTATCGATGTGAACGGGGAAATCGCTCACGGACCTGTACTCCATAGATTGAGTAATTTAGATGAAAAAATCATGGAGAAATTTCTTCAGGAAATTACAGATCTCGGTGACATTTTGTATGAGGATATGAAATGCGAAATTCCGATTCAACATTTATCCAAAAGTCAAGAACATGAATTTCAAAATTTGGTAAACTGTGGGCTTTACCCCGAACCGTTTTTAGACACTGATATTAAATGTCATCACCAGGCGCATGAAACCAGAAATTACCTATGTGCAGCCCACGTTTCTTGTAATTTATCAGCTCGTACTCCGGAGTACATTTTGTGTTATTTTCACAATTTCTCTGGGTTTGATTCCCATTTCATTCTGAAAGCGCTCGGTAAATGTGAAAAAGAAATTTCCTGCATTGCGAATATGTCAGAGAGATTTTTGACACTTTCAGTAGGCAAAATTAAATTTTTAGATTCCTACAAGTTTATGAACGAATCCTTGGAAGTATTGGTGCATAATTTGGTAGAGAGTACAGACATGAAAAAGAAGTTCAAACGTTTATTTCCAGTGTTTCATGACCCACCACGCGAACACAGACATCTCTTGTTGAAAAAAGGAATATATCCTTACTCATACATGAGTTGTCCCGAAAAATTCACAGAAACATCACTTCCTCCTATCGAATGTTTTCATAATGATTTAACTGATACACCTCTGTCTCACGAAGAATATGAGCATGCGCAAAGAGTGTTCTCGACATTCAAACTGAAATCTCTTGGTGAATATCATGATCTCTAGAACAGTATGGTCGAAATTGAAAAACTTGGGTATTGGAAAATCACATGTTCATCATAATATACCTTTCAATTTAGATGATATCAATGATAACTTTACTGATAATCCTGTTGACCTGTCCGGTGCTCATGACCACTTGAACAGGCTAAGAGGGGCGCCTCGTGTATCTCCTGCTCAGCAGCTCTCCTTTTCTCCTGTGACTGAAGCTGATGTGATGAGGATAATCATGGGTATTACAAGCAATGCAGTTGGAGTTGATTGCATACCTATCAAATTCATTCAAGATACTCTTCCCTTCACCTTGCCTATTCTTACAATAATTTTCAATAAATCTTTGGAATCATCCTTTTTCCCCTCAATTTGGAAATCAGCCTTAGTCTCACCTCTGCCAAAATGCTCTTCAGTTAAATCATTATCAGATTTGAGGCCTATCAGTATTCTCCCAGCTCTGTCTAAATGTCTCGAGAAACTTGTTCATCAGCAGTTTTCTGTTTTTCTAGAACGTTTCCATCTTCTGTCTACCTTTCAGTCTGGGTTCTGCACATGTCACAGTACGACCACTGCTCTGCTCAAAGTTACTGAGGATATCAGGTCAGCTATGGATAGTAGTCAGGGTACTATTCTGACACTATTCGATTTTTTCAAAGGCATTCGACTGTGTTCATCATCCACTCCTTCTGAAATTAAGACATCTTGGTCTTGAAGAGGGTTGTGTAAAATGGATCGAGTCTTATTTGTCGAATCGCCAACAGTGTGTCAGGGCCAATAATGAGGTCTCTTCATGGAGAAATGTAATCCAAGGAGTCCCCCAAGGCTCTGTTCTTGGGCCTCTTCTGTTCTCTCTCTACATCGATGACATCGCAAAATGCATAAAACACTGCAAATTTCATCTGTATGCTGATGATCTTCAGATCTATATACATTTTTCTGCAGGTTAGTCTGATGCATGTGTCGAGCAGATGAATTTTGATATTGATGCTATTAGTGGCTGGGCATATAATCATGCATTGAGATTGAATGAAGGTAAGACACAGAGTATCATTGTGACTCATAACCGATTCAGAGCTCAGAATGTTCCAAGGTTGAGGTTGAATGGCATTGAGTTGGAGTATTCCGAGAGTGTTAAAAACCTTGGTCTTGTTATCTCTAAAACACTCTCATGGCTCAATCAGGTTGAGATTGTTTGTAAGAGGGTGTTTGCTTGCATCCATAGCTTGAAACGATTTGCCCTGTTTCTTCCACTCAATATCAAGATCATGCTGGTCAAGACTCTTGTGCTGCCTCACTTCAGCTACTGCGACACTGTCATGAACGACTGTTGAGCTCTCTAACCAACTGCAGCTTACACAGAACTATTGTATTCGATTTATTTTCAATGCTAGACGATTTGATCATGTTACACCTTTTTATGTACAACTATCTCTCCTAAAATTGAATGATCTTCGTACTTTGCACATATTGACTCTGCTTCACTCAATAATCAAAACCAAATCTCCATCTCATCTGTCTGAGAGCTTCAGATTTCTGTCTGAGATTGGTGAACGTGCAACAAGGCATGGCAACTTGCTGCTAGCTTTTCCCATTCATAGAACGATGACTTTTGAGAGATCATTTACTGTCACTGGTTGTAGGCTGTGGAATGATCTTCCTGCTTCTGTCCGGGCCATTGATGGGCGTGCTTGCTTTGGGGTGGAGGTCAAGCGGATTTTGTTGGCGGGTCTGCAGGGGTAGCGTGTGGTTGGCGCTTGGAACTGGTCTGGTGGGCTGTGTGAATGTTGTGTGAATGATTATATTAATAATTCCTTTTTTTATACTATTGTTTCTTGAATTATATCATTGATTTTTTAGTCTAAATGCAGATTGACTGTTTTGTTTCAACTATGTTTCTATTTTGTACCTATATTATTTGATGTATTTTTATTTATATATTAAGTTACACTGTATTTTTTTTTATTCAATTGCATTTGTTATGTTGAGGTTGAGTGGTAGAGAGGACTTAAAAGTCCTAACTCCGCCTAATAAAGAATTTTTTCATTTCATTACTATTTATGTTTGGATGTGTTACTATTAGCAGAAGTTTTTGAATCTATGAGGTCTATGCTTTTTAGCTTATACGGCCTTGATGTCACTCATTTTGTTTCCCTCGCACACTTTACCTGGAATTGTTGAAGTACACTAAGGTCGAACTAGAGTTAATCACACATCCTGACATGCATCTCATGTTTGAGGCGGGGATGAGGGGCGGGGTCTCATTTATCGGTAAACGTTATTGTGAGGCGAATAACAAGCATCTACCTGAGACATACAACCCCTCAAAACCGAGTAATTATCTCCTTTATATTGATGCGACTGATTTCAACATAACTTTAATGTTCCTACACATTTAAGTCTATTGTTCAATTAGATTGTCCTATTGTCCAAATGAGTCTCACATTTATTGTCCAATTGAAGATACATCATAATTGAGAGAGATATTAGGGTGAAGAGTTCTGACTGAGGCCTGTAGCTGAATTATGCCTCCTGATTGAACGTCTAGCACTTTGAAGCACTGACATGTTAAACGTCTGAAGTCCCTATGTCAAACGTATATATTGCATCAGAATAAGTGCTTGACGTTCAATTAGGTGTTTTTATTCAGCTTAAGACCTTGGTTACAGATTTTTTCAATAAAACCTCTTAAATCACCTAGTTAAATAAGTATCAATGTTGTTATAATTTGAATTTTTTTAGGAAACAGCTCTGAAAGAGACATTTTTCAAATTTTCCATAATAATTCATAATAAAGTTATCGTAAAGGTCACGTCCAATGTGTGACAGTCAATGAGCAACAGTAGGAAAAAATAGTCCAATGTGCAACGGTATCCCTGGTGAAGGCCTCCATTGTTAAGAAGAACAACGAGGGAAGTATACATAGATAGCCTGAAATAATGGAGCTGTTATCAAACACCTTTTTATTTTATCAAAACACGATTAGCTTCAACTCATTAGAGCCATTTTCAATAATAAATAAAATAAACCACAAAGCATAATTGTTAGTTTATGTTCAAATGATAATTAACAGTATGAATTAGCTTTTTGCTCTGAAATATGTTTCAATATTGACCTGCAATACGATAATATTGATGATAATGATGGAATCAGTACCTAGCATCTCCCATAAAAAAGTAATCAGGTGTTACACAAAGATGAAACAGTTTTTAGCTTTCTTTTGAACTGTTCAAATTAATTTTCATTTCATATTATTTTTTGTAAAAATAAATTGGAATTCACAGTTTCAAGAAGTTTTATCGATCATCTGCATATTTCTTCACGTGAATAACACATGAAGACACGCAACACTACTGCAAATAAGTATTTTTCAGATATCAAAGAGAGCGCTGAAAAGAATGAAGTGTAGTACGATGAGATCCGAGCATTGTGTCGAAAGTTATGAGTGTTTGAAATTTCGATCCTTGAGGTGTCCTTATGCGCATCTCTCCTCTGTCCTTATGCACAGAGGAGTCCTTAGGAGGTGTCCTTATGCGCATACTGGAATGAAGTGCATCTAACGGGTGATTCTCATAGAACATAATCTCATGAACTTATATCATTGTGCGAAATATCAATGTGACGACAATATTTAGTCAGTGATGATGGTTGAAGCTAAAAATTAGGTGTTTCACACAATACAAGGAGCATTGTTGTCAGGTGTAGGCTACCTGGAAATCTATATGAAATAGAGCGCTCTAGCTGAACTCAGATTATAGAGCACAAAAATACGCCCAGAAGGATTTTGAATAATACATCTAAATGGTAACAATCTGAAGATATTGTTGATTAAAAACTATAATTCGTCGAAACTTATTTTTTTCTTTAAATTCCACTCATTTTCGAAAAATCATAATTCAGTACTTATTCAGAATCTTTCAATCTAAAAAATAGGCGAGAGAAAATTCTTCTGTCCAATTAATGGATAAAGCTGGGTATTCGTTTGTGCGTAAATGCCGTTGTCGACCACGACAGGCTGAGGATCTCAGACTGGATGGATTTCACTTTTTCTTCATAACCTTTAAGATTATGTTCAATAATTATGTTTCAATTTGGGAGGTTGAGTTTATACTTTAAATGGCAATATGTTGATATTATTAGAAATGTTTCGATTTTAAAAAATAATAAACACAAATCATGAAAAGTTATTTGATCAGCTATTTTAGCACACTTGAAATTTGGACAATATGAATGTCAACAATGCTTGTCGAAACTAATCTCGAATATACTTTTGAATATAGCCCAGTCAACGAAGTGTTATAGAGGGAAAAGTTTGGAAGACAATTCTTGACCCCGCAGTTCTGTTTAGGGTAGTGAGGAGGTAAAAACATATCAAAAGTCCCCACCCCTACCTCCTGTGCTAACTGCAACCAATATGACTAGCTATTCAGAAATAAAGCTTGATAAATTCTCTACAATATTTGTTCTTTGATGATTTGTGATATCTCCAACAGTTTTCGAGATATACGCTCACCCCCAACTGGTCTCAACAAAGCTGCGAAGTCAAAAGTTGTGTTTAAAACATTCTTTCCAAACTCCTCTATTAATTGGTCTATTTTTGCGTAACTGAAGATCTCACACTCAACACTGAAGCAGTCGTGGGGATGTGTGTAAACTTGTGAAATTATACATCAAATTGAAGAGAATTTGATGCTCTATAAGCTCATGATCAGCATGGATTTTTCCCATCAATATTCAAAAAGTTATAAGAGCAAAAAATTGAATGAAAATGTGTTTTTTTCAAAAATGTCATATCTTTTAGAACGGATATCTCGGAAATTGGAAGAGATATAGAAAAAGTTTCGAGATCAATATTGTAGGAAATTATGTGAGCTTTAATTTCTTATAGAATAGTCATGTCTGGAAAATGCATAATTTTCGAGTTGTATGTGAGAAACCAAAAAATGGTACCTTTGAACAACCCCCACCCTCTTAGCACAGTGGTTAGGGGTGGGGACTTTTGATATGTCTACCTCCTCACCACCCTAAACAGAACTGCGGGGTCAAAAATTGTCTTCCAAAATTTTCCCTCTATACCCTTTTTTGAGCATTCATTGCCTGGACTAATAACTATGTGATAACTATGACATTTGCCTGTCGTTACTTTGTATCTGAGACAAAGAGATCTCTAAGAGAGTATCTCAATGCTTGTCGTCTTCGACTGCAGAAGTTTACGCACAAATGAAAACGCACTTTAAGGGTAGGTAATGATTAAACGATGACGGTTCGTTTACTCATAAAATTGAAGAGGTTATGTGGGCAAAATCATACAAAAGAAATCCAACACATTGTGATGAAACAAGAATCTCATGAATGGATTAATTATAATGTTTATATTAGCCCACTAGTATTAATAATTTAAGAATAGAAATTATCATAATTTTAGAATAGAAATTGTAATCACAATTTTAAAGTGAAATACATATGCATAATTTTCCTACTTATCAATTAGGAATTAAAACGTTTCTAGTGATAACAATCTTAAAAGGACAGTCCAAATTAAGATATGCATTTCGATCCGAACCTCCAGTGACGAGAATAAAAGTACTAACTAGACTAGATCATGGTTGTTCTCAAAAGGTTATATCGATACATGTTTCAGTGCATTTGAATGATCAGAATACTAAATACTGCTCAATTATAAACTTCTTACTAAGTTACTCACTTTTCTAATTGGCTTGTGCTACATACTATTAACTCGCCTCCTACAGGAGAAAATGCATAATTTTACTTTTCCAAATAAAACATAATCACTATAGCCTACTAAATTACACTATAATCTGATTTTGTCCATTAGGTACTTTGATTCCAGGTGAATCTATTTTACTGCATCATAAAAGCGGAAGAAGGAGGTGAAAATCAACTTGCCGACTGTTTAGCTGTGGTAAAAGCTATCAAATCCATGAATCCAGGAACCTATTCAATTATCAAGAACTTCTCTGTCATAGTATGGTCGGACCCATTCACCAAGGAAGGTCGCAGTTATCAAAGCATTCATTTTACTCCTATTATAAAGTACCTAATTAAAAAGCTTTGAGGATCGGAATAATTTCTTGAAATATGTTAACTATTTCATGATTCAATGTAATTTCTTGACTATTGACATTTTAAATTATGGGACATCATGCAATTTAAGGCATTTGCCTGATGCAAATGGTTGAGCGTTGCCCATATATTGTGATGAAGAAAAATTTGTTTCAAATCACTCCAATTAATATTAAGATTCAAGCATTCTGATTATACAGATTCAAGCATGGGAAGAGGCAATTTTTGTCTCAAGTTACATATTATACATAATTTGAGATTCTTTATTGATTTTTTCCTGTTTCATTATTATGTAAGTTCTGCTGAAATTAACACGTGAGGTTTATTGGCTAAAATTACTTCCCACTATTTTACATTAATTTCTTCCAATTTATCGAATTTCAAAGTTTTTTAGCTTCCTCAACAACCTGTCAACTCAAATTTTACTTGAATTTTTATTGCAATCTCTAGGCTTTTAAATTTCTAATAATGTATACAAATAGTTTTGAATGATAAATCATTCTATTCAAAAATTACATATCACTATACTGAGATTTGCTTTGCTTTTACTTGCTCTGCTTTTTCAAACTGATTGTACTGACATTAGGACAGAAAATTTGTGCATCGCACATTAGCGAAAACTTTTGCATTATAGATAATAGAATAGAATAAATAAAAAGAATGCTTTATTATTCAAGATTACACTATATATATATATATAAGTTATAAAGCTAATTACTTATATAGTCAGCACTCCTCATTCCATTATTGTTGATGTAGAATAGTTGCAGTGGAAGGTAACATTGTATTTAGTAGTCAGTTCCAAGCTAGCGGACATAGCGGACGGATCTCTATCGCGAGATATAAAATTATTGTAATATGTGGTTAACAAATAAATTCATTTTTTAAAAAGACTATTTGATTAATCACATTCTTAATTGGCACAGTCGGTAGGACACTTCAAAAACGAAAATTTGGTTTTTCGGTTTTAACCGTTAATGAAGTGTTCATGAACTTACAAAAAAGTTGTATCAGTCACCTAACATTGGGACTTAAATAAGTGAACAATCATCAAAATAACTTCGTAACAAATTGAATAAGTTGGTGAACTATTATATTATTAAAATTTGTGAGTGTTAATTGCAAAATTATATTCTTACTCAGTCACCTAATATCGGGACAAGTGTGAAAAATTATAAAATAAGTGAACAGTATAGTAAAGTGTTAACAATACCGTATTTCATCTACAAATTGAATCAAGAAAAAGCAACAGACTTTCAATATCAGGACAACCAAGGACCTTCATCATCTAAGGACTACTACGGACTTCAACTTCTAAGGACTACAACAGACTTCAACTTCTAAAGCTGGCCACTGACGAGCGTTCCAACAAGCCAAATGGCACGGTAGCGTGCCATTGGAACGACGTGAATGGTGAATCGCGCTCGTATTTTGGTGGAGCGACGAGGCTCGATGGAATTCCAACCAGTTGAAAATCCATCGCGCCACGCCAAACCTACGTCACTCCAACTCCTCGTGAATGGGGAATCTCGATGACATGCTGGAATGACGGAACGACCGAAATGTGGAAACCTGTGGGTTGTCCCGTCTCAGTGCGTGTCAGACCGTTGACTTGGAAGGATAGATTGCTGTTTTGCTCTTGTTTTGATTGTTGTATTGTTCTTGTGTTGTTGTGTTGTCATGAGTTCGAACCGGGATTTTGTAATCTCTGTGATCGAGATGTACAGGGATCATACCTGTTTGTGGAAAATAACAGACCCTGGTTACCATGACTGAATGTATGATGAATTAGACTTGAGTTTGTTTGTTGTTTCTGAAGTGTAATAAAATTTTTCTTTTTTTCTTAAATTGTGTTTTTTTTCTTTCGTTAAAAATCTACTTCTATAACAATAGTTTTAATTATAGGTAGGTTAGCATTCTAACCCTTTATATGGCAATCAAAATTTCTTTACTAACAGGCGTTTTTGGGCTCTTAATACAAATTATCAGATAACACCTTTACTTGTAAATCATATAATACTGAGAATTTGTTGTTATTGTGAAAATATAAAACAACTGTTAACTTGGATTATTAATTGGAGAGAAAATTAAAAAAAAACATAACCATTGCTTACTAAATATTTAGTTACAGAAGTTATTATTTGTATAATGAATTTACCTAAAATCTACCGATAGCAACAATTTACATGATGGAAATATAATGTCATGTCAAAGATCATAAATTTACGATATACAAAAAAGTTTACAGTACAAAAGTTAACATAATATATATTTAACAGAAGTTTTTAAATGGTTTATTATCTTCATTTAACAGTATAAAGAATATATAGAATTTTCAAAAAGTGCCACACTGGTTTATTATTGTCTTAAGGTGACATATAAAGCAATAAAATTGTTGATATGTCAGATAAATAGCTAAATAATGCTATCAACTTACCTTCAAATAGGCACTCAAGCTCTTCAGGATCGCGACGCAGGTTTCAGGAATAATTACTCCCAATCTCTGCGGTGATATCGCTATGATGAACTTCAGCTCTTCATAGTTCATCCCGGTGGCCAAGAAATGTAGAGTTGCAGCCAACCTCTCATGGGGAGTAATGCACTGTCTCATGACTGTATCTTTCTTTGTAATCATCAGTGTTACCAAACGAAGTAAATGGTTGTAGGTATCTTCATCCATATGCAAATAATTCTTCCAGTCCGAAGGTTCAACACTAAGATCTTGAAATAAATTCAGATGCGTGTGATTCCGCCTATTCAAAAATAAACGTTTCACCCATTTCCGTTTGGGTTTTTTCTTTTTACGTACAAACACACAGCTGTTGAAATCAGGAGAAGTTCCTCGTCCATACTTGATCACAAACCATCAACTACTGGAGTGATGGAATGGAGTGCTCATGAATTGACCCACAAAATATTTACGGATTTGGATCGTTCCAGCTGGACTGACATCGCGCCGCGCCACGCAGTTTGGAACGCTCATCAGTGGCCAGCTTAAGGACTACCACGGACTTCAACTTCTAAGGACTTCCACCTTTGGAGACTTTCAACCCGGGATTGTGACAAGATGAACTCGATTTTAGTATTGTGAGTAACAAACTTTTGTGATTTACAAACTTGGATAATATTAATTTTACTTACTATTTTCATATTTCTTTTTCTTGTAATTTCATCTATAACTAAGAGCCATGAATTCCAACAATGATAAAGCAACCAATCCCCAAACTGTACCTACCCTTAAGAAAGAATTCTTGGACATGATCCCTGATTATTCAGGAGAGCCTACTATGCTAAATCGTTTTATTTCAATTTGTGACAAACTTGTAGCGAAGTTTTACATAACTGCCAATCCAGATGATTTCCAAAACGAATACTTGTATTCTACTATTCTAGCGCGTATTAAAAGCCCAGCTCTTGACATTGTTACTAGTTCTAACACTTATGCATGGCCTGACGTAAGAAAAGTTTTGATCAATAGTTACATGGACAAGAGAGATTGCTTCACTCTCAATCTTGAAATGGCTGAACTAAAACAAGAATCAGGTGAATCACCCTTTTCATTCTATGAACGAATCCAAAAACTTCTGAATTTACAGATCTCGTATTTCCGAAACAAACAACCTACAATATCAGAAGTCATGTGTCAGTATGTAAATGGATTAGCACTTAGAGTATTGCTAAGAGGATTAAGAGAGCCTCTCGGGTCTCTCATGAGAACCAAAAATCCCAGTTCATTGGACAGTGCTCTAAACATGCTATCCAACGACTTCCAGTTCAAATTGGTTTCTTTCAAGACCACTCTAATTTGAAAAAGCCTAACACTCAAATCCAACACAAAAGTAATCCCAGCTATCAAATGCAAAACTATCCTCAGAGACAACAGTTCTATCACACTCAAAATCAGAAAGGTCAATTCTTTCAAAACAAAAATCAACACTTCCAAAATCAACACATGAACAGACCTCAACAACATTTTCAAAACAATCAACCCAAACCACAGTATTTCAACACAAATCAGCCAAGAGCTCAAAATCCAAACTACAACCAACCAAGACCCCAAAATTCGTATCAACCAACGCCAATGAGCATTTCCTCAATCAACAATCGTCCCCAAAAAAGACCAAGACTGTTTCAAATGACAGGTCGACCAATTGACGAAATGCAAAATGATGAGTTTGATAATAATTTCGGAGAAACCGCTCAGAAAGAATTATCAGACGAATTCAAACAGCTCTCCGTTGAAAACGAAAATGAAATGTATTTCCAGCCAGCCAAAAAAACCGAATCAGAGTGTTTTTTAGAGGATACGAGCCTCGAAAGAAATTTTCAATTATGAACTTACAAGATGACAAGAATGAACTTCCCTACTTCATTGATCCTAAAACAAGATTTAGAGTTCTAACCGACAGAGGAAGCACTACGTCATTCGTGAAGAACTTCATAGGTATGGAATGTTACAAAGAAAACTTGATAGAAGACCCTTTTGAAGTAGCAACAGCGCATGGTATTTCACAAGAGAAATACAGTACAAAGATTTCTTTATTGGGAAAATCGAAACACACGTTCTATCTTTTTGATTTTCATAAAAACTTTGACCTTCTTCTCGGACTTGACAATATGAAAAAACTTAAAATAAATTTGGATTTCATTAATGACAGTATTGATTTCAATGAATGAAACTACCTATTTATTATTTTAACGCTGAAGAAAATGATTCAAAAGTGAAGCCAACGAACCCTACCAAAAATCAAATGACACAAATAAAATCATTTCTGATACAAGCTAGAACTCAATCCATTATAGAAATTCCAATTGAAAATATGAATGAAGGTGAAGCTATAGTATCATACAAAAACTTTTCCGGATTTGAAATTCCTCAGTGTCTAGTGAAAGTGAAAGAAAACAAAGCCTATTGTTCTATTTTGAACCCCACTACGTCATACAAGAAATTTACCATTCACAAACCAATGTCAGTCGAATCGCTTGAAAACTATAATTGTATTATTCCAAGTGAGTTACGTAATCATAATGCATGTAATAATTTGAATCTACTCCATCACAAAACTAACAAAATCGATCTATCAAAAATTAGAACCAATCATATGAATGCTGAAGAAGAGCAAGCTATTTTACAGGTGATTAAAGATTACTCAGATATATTTCACATTGATGGAAATCCTTTGACTTTCACGAATGAAATAAAGCATATCATAAGAACCACCGACGAAATCCTGGTCTATACAAGAAGTTATTGCTACCCTGAAATCTATAGAACTGAAGTAAATCGACAGATTGATGAAATGTTGGAACAAAAAATAATTCAACCCTCCAATTCACCTTGGAATTCACCAATATGGGTCATTCCAAAGAAACAAGATGCTTCTGGTAAAAAGAAATTTCGAGTTGTAATTGACTATCGCGGTTTGAATTCTAAGACTATAGACGATAAATTCCCACTTCCTAATATAACGGATATTCTAGACAAATTAGGAAGAGCACAGTACTTCACTACCCTAGACTTATTCTCTGGCTTCCATCAGATAGAAATGGATCCTAGCAGTATTGAAAAAACTGCATTCTCTACAGATACGGGTCATTATGAATTTTTACGAATGCCCTTCGGTCTCAAAAACGGTCCACCCACTTTCCAAAAAGCTATGAATAGCATACTAAGAGGACTCCAAAATGAATTGTGTTTGGTATATTTAGATGACATTATTATTTATTCAACTAGTTTAGAAGACACATTGATCAACTAAGACAAGTATTTGAAAGGTTAAGACAATCCAACTTCAAAGTACAACTTGATAAAACAGAATTTTTGTGTAAAGAAGTTAGTTTTCTCGGACACTTAGTGACACCAAACGGAGTTAAACCAAATCCTGACAAAGTCGAAGCGATAAAAAGATATCCTATCCTTAAAACAACGAAAGAGATAAAATGATTTCTTGGACTTCTAGGATACTATCGAAAATTCATTAACAACTTTGCTCATTTAACAAAACCTCTAACCAAATGTTTGAAAAGAAATGCTAAAATAGATATACATGACCCAGAGTACATTAAGTGTTTTGAAACTTGTAAGAATATCCTTACTAACGAACCAATCCTTCAGTATCCTGATTTTGAAAAACAATTCAACCTTACAACAGATGCTAGCAATATAGCTATTGGGGCAGTTCTTAGTCAGAACAAAGACGGTGCTGATTTGCCTTGTGCATATGCAAGTAGAACCCTCAACGAAACTGAAATGAACTATTCAACTATTGAAAAAGAACTTTTAGCGATAGTTTGGGCTACAAAGTACTTCCGCCCCTATCTCTATGGTAGAAAATTCAAAATATTCACTGACCACAAACCCCTACAATGGTTATTTTCTATGAAAGAACCGAATTCAAAATTATTAAGATGGAGACTGAAATTAGAAGAATTTGATTATGACATATGTTATAAAAAAGGAACAGCAAATCAAAACGCAGATGCCCTTTCCCGAATTCAGTTGAATAATAATAACACACACAACCAAAACTCACCCAGATTATTCAGTGATATTGATGCGATTATTAATGAAGCCATTGAAAATGTAGTGAATATCATACCTAACGAGGATGCACAATCTATGATAGCTAACGTGGATGATAATGAAACGTTATTTCAAACATTAGAAAATGAAACCGGTACAGATGATAATGAAACCCCATTTAGAGGATTTGAAAACGAAACCCCTTTTCGAGGATTCGAAAACGAAACCCCTTTTCAAAGATTCGAAAATGATGAACCAGATTTCATAGGTCCTGCTGAAGATGAGTTCATAGAAAATAATTCTCATACGCAACATTCTAATTACGAAAGTAACACATCAGTAGAAATACCAGTTTCAGATGACCCAGTTAACTATGCTAAAAACCAAGTCATATTGAAGCTTGTGAGCAATAACCCAAAGAAAGTCACTATCCATAAAATATTTGATAGTAAAACAAGAATGATAGTAGAGATATCTGAGAATAATTTCGATAAAAATGTGATTGACTTCGTGAAAGAATAGTGCCTAATGTTGGATATAGCTTGTATTTTGAAAATGAATTCTATGAAAGATTTGCTTCAGTGATTGCCAAAAATTTTAAATTTTCAAAACTCATACTTGTACGATGTAAAGTTAAAGTACTTGATGTAACACATGAAGATGACAGAATAGAAACTATTTGAAATTTATTAATCATACTAGGAATGTAATAGAAGATAAGTTAGATATCATAAGTGTGACTAATGATAAGAGATCTAAAAGAGGACTATTGAATGGCATAGGAGCCGCAATAAAATTTATTACTGGAAATTTGGACTCGTATGATGGTGAAAGATACGATTATTTACTTGAACATTTGAAACTAATCAAAACAGTTTAATTGATCAAATATCAGCCCAATATTCATTGAGTTCAGAACTTATTGCTGAATTTAATCAGACGTTGAACATTGTTAATTATAATTTTAATGAGTTGGAGAATAAATTTAAATTTGTAAATGATAAACTTAGCGACTATGTAGAACTAGAGAAATTTAGAGATTTGCTGAACCAGTTGAATATTTTATATAACATTGTATTAAGTTTGATCCAAGACATTGAAAACTCTTAAACATTCTGCAAATTGAAAGTTTTACATCCTAGCATTATTTCAACTAAAGAATTGTATTATCAGATAACCAAGATTGCTGGTCACTATCAGAATAAATCACCATTGAAACCTGAATTGAAAAATATGTGGGAATACGAAAATTTGATAAATGTAAACTGTAAACTAACGTCTAAAGAAATCATTTACTTTTTGAACTTACCAATCGTAGATGAATCAAATTATAACTTATACAAGTTGTTTTCTGTACCTAGTATCAAAATGGATATGTACTATTGTTCCTAAGGTCAGATACTTACTCAAGTCAAACGATAATAATTATAATAAGAAAGAAATATCAATTGAAGGTCTAACTAGTGAATGCACTAGAAAAACAAGTTCAAATTTTATTTGTTCTGTAGAAAGTTCATGTAATGACAAATTGAAATGTGAAAAAGAAATTATTGAATCAGGAACTACATCAAACTGTAAATATAGTAAGATGAAAATAGGTAATAGTATTGTAAAATGGATTCCAGAATTGAATAGCTATTTGTGTATCTTTCCAAATGAAGAAAACATAAAAATTGACAAGCAAGCAGAAACGATAACAAAATCTGTAAAAGGAGTTTATTTAATTAATAGCAACAACAATACATATTATTATAATGGTAAAATACTTCATCATTTGTCTGAATCAAAATATCGACCTAAGTTATTGAATCTAGACAACGTTATCAATAGTATGAATGAAGACCAAGAACCAGAATTCACAATTAATTTAGAACATCTTAATTTTAATCCGATTGCTGTCAACAAGTACACCCCCATAAGGGAAGAAAGTATTTTAACTACAAACATAAGTTTTTGGACAATTATTTTGTATGTAATTTTTATTCTAATGTCAATTGTTCTATTGTATCGTTATCTAAGTAGAAAAGTTTCACCCAATGTAAACATTATTAACAACCCTACCCCCGAAGTTCTTTTTAGGGATGGAGGAGTTATATAGCTAATTACTTATATAGTCAGCACTCCTCATTCCATTATTGTTGATGTAGCATAGTTGTAGTGGAAGGTAACATTGTATTTAGTAGTCAGTTCCAAGCTAGCGGACATAGCGGACGGAGCTCTATCGCGAGATATAAAATTATTGTAATATGTGGTTAACAAATAAATTCATTTTTTAAAAAGACTATTTGATTAATCGCAATCTCAACTTATATATATATATATATATATAATATATATATATATATATATATATATATATATATATGTGTGTGTAACACTTAACAGAAAACACTTTAAAGTTTTGTAATAAAAATATAAACAGGATACACATGACACGGATAGATTAAAAAACACTCAAAAACTTACATTTAAACGAGAATTTTCGGGGGCTGGGCCCCCTTTGTCAATCAACCAGGAAGTGAAGTGGTGCAGATTTGAACATTCTAATGGTCGGGACTACAGAGACGTGGAAGAGAGGTTGTGTAGACCATAGAGCACAGACGAATGGAGGCGCACTGATTGAAGGAGCATTATGAGATTAGTTGGTGGGCCATAACCCACTCAAATTTGAATTCTTCCGCTTGAAATAACCCATCATGGCCCACCAACTAATCCCATAATGCACCTTCAATCAGTGTGCCTCCATTCGTCTGTGCTCCATGGTCTACACAACATCTCTTCCACGTCTCTGTAGTCACGACCATTAGAATGTTCAAATCTGCACCACTTCACTTCCTGGTTGATTGACAAAGGTGGCCCAGCCCCCGAAAATTCTTGTTTAAATGTAAGTTTTTGAGTGTTTTTAATCTATCCTTGTCATGTGTATCCTGTTTATATTTTTATTACAAAACTTTAAAGTGTTTTCTGTTAAGTGCTATATATATATATATATATATATATATAGTCTGCTCGGTTGAGGAAGGAGACTAAAATTGGAGAAAGGAATTGTAGAATTGAACTTGTTGAATGAAATTTATTTTTCATTTTTATTGAACATTTAATATATATATTTGATAGCTGTAAAATTTATTATGATATGATGAAATTCATTTATTTATTAAATTTAATTAAACAGTTGGTAGCTATGGTACTATTGCTGTCTGTTGAGACCAGGACTGGAAGCAGCTCCAAGCAACCAAATAAAAGCAAATTCTTTCGTCTTGACATCTATGGAGTGGGCTGTGGGAGGGAGAGTTCACAGCTATCAAATATATATATATATTAAATGTTCAATAAAAATGAAAGATAAATTCTATTCAAGTTCAATTCTACAATCCCTTTCTCCAATTTTAGTCTAATTCATTTTTGATTTCTAATTTTGAATCTCCTCTTTTCTATGAATTCATAAGCTACACCTTTCCTTATTCATAACTCACTCAAATCTTAAATATCCCGTTTGTAACCGCCCCCTAAATACCCCATAATGTCCCCTGAATCAGTACCCTTTTTCTCTCCATCCGTCTGCACCGCGTAATCTGTGGTCTCTGCTGTTACAATTGAGTCTCCATGCGTACTCTGTGGTCGACCATTGGATTCAAAACTGCAGTCTGCTCGGTTGAGAAAGGAGACTCAGTCTCTGAAAATTTCCTTCATTCCTAATGTAAGTTTTTAAGTGTTTTCAATCTATTTATATCTTGCATCTCCTGTTTTTATTTATATTACAAACTTTAAAGTGTCTATATATATATATATATATAATATATATATATATATAATATATATATAATTATTATAATATATATTTAGATATATAATATAAATATAAACAGGATACACACGACATGGATAGATTAAAAATACTTAAAAACTTACATTCGAACAAGATTTTTTGGGGAGCTGGGCCCCCTTTGTCAATCAACCAGGAAGTGAAGTCAAATGTAAGTTTTTAAGTGTTTTTAATATATCTGTGTCGTGTGTATCCTGTTTATATTTATATTATAAAGCTCTATATATATATATGAAAACTCATACAATTTACAGCTTGATTGAACAATCGCTAGCCGGAAAAATTCAATAATAAAATTCTTTTTTCAGTCAAACACAAATCTTACCAAAAGCGTAGAACAAATTATTATCTAAAAATCAAATTGTATTAACTCCCAACAAAAGCTCATATTAATTAAATAAAATTACCAACACAATGTTCTCCCATGAAAATCATACCTAATGCGATAGTAACAACTCAGATTAAGGAATACAAATAAAAGGAACTTAAACAAATTACAAACATCTTATCTCAAATAAACAAATCATTTCCATCAAATAAGGTATTTTGTCCTGCCTTGCCAGTTTGAACCATGAGCCTAAAAATAACTTACACTGTAATATGCCTGTAATCCCATACCTGAGCTCCGTGACACAGTACAGCCCTTGCGCAAGCTTTAAACCATTTACATTTAGCTGGAAAGTCTACCTTAGCATTATTAAAAATGCCTCTCCATGCCAAGCTCAACCCCAGATTCGCCTTCTCAGATTTATCCTTCACTTGAGCTTCAAAATTCAGTTTTGATGTCAGCACTACTAATACCCTTTGAAAATAATATTGTTACTTATACTATTTCATAAAAATAGCTCATTCAGCAATAAATACGAACTTATTTTATTAAATAATTTCTTAATGTTTTGCAGGACAAATTCTGACATTTTACAACATTCTACAGGCACATAGAAGACTGGCTTATGATGGCGAAAGACTTTTGAAGGCGGTTACCTTGATTGGGATCATATCTATTAAACCTTCGAATCCTGCACTCAAAAGTAAATGTGATACCATTCAAATGGAATAAGATTGATTTGAACTGGAATTATGAAATTAAAATGTTATTCCCGTATCATAGTGCATTTTTCTACTAGTTACCCTAAGTATTGTACATTATTATAATGAAGCACTAGCTGTTCCATAATTGAAAGTCTTCGAAATAAAAGGTTTCTTTTTCAAGTTAGTGTCACATTTCATATTTTTTTATCCATTGTATACGGTATATCCATTTAGCATGCTAGTTTTAGAACATTGTATTAACACTACTATTGTTTCAAAAATAGTCTGAATGTAATTTAGAAGATGATTCTACCGTATGATTCTTCAACGAATCCATCATAACTTGCAAAAACTACAGCATTTGTTCTATTTACTTGTCAATAATCATAGTTACAGAAGCATTTATATTTCCAAAACCAAATTTGGTATTTAATTATCAAGTATGAGTAAAGACATATTCGCCTACAAGACATAATTATTATTCGTTGAGCATTGTTCTAATGCTTCACTCCAACTGTACTTCTTCCACTAAGAACTACTATACTTGCGTACTTACTAATAATAGTAAAGAGAAATTGAATAACATTTATTATCAGGCCTACATCTTTCTATTGTACTACCATAGAAGATAGAACAGAAAATATTGTTATTTCCTACTAAGGTACGGTACTCATCAAGCTAAATTTCAACCAATAAAATACAGTACAACCCACAATCTCATACAAAAATAGAAAAATGCGACTCCAACTAGAACGTATATTTTATTCTATATTCGATATATGGCCATTCATAAATTTCCAATTTTCATTTGGCCATAGTGACGAATATGTTGGTCGTGATCAAAATTAGCCTTGTTAATTGAAGCTACTGGATGTTACTTTAGTTCACAACCAATATTAAAGCATTCTCAGCCTCTATAGCTGGATAAGTTAATCGTTGAATAAAATAGTAAGGAAATATAGAAAGTAAAATAATTAAGAGAAATAATAAGGAATGCTTTAATCTCCGTTCACACCAAAGTTAATAACTTAATCCTTACCGGTATAGATTCTATTAGATTGAATGGAACTTGACAAACACTTATAATGTTCATCATGTGTTGATAAGTTATGTTCAATCTTATAGAATCTTTGGTGTAAACGCATCTTTAAGTTACTTCTGACACAGTGTTTGATGAGATGTACAAATATCGATTATCATAATGAAAACACAAAGGTGCTGTAGTCAACATCATAATGTTGATAGTTGACAATTTTCATGTGTTACCACAAAGTAGGAGAACATTCTCTACTCTGTGGTGTTACCGAGTTGCCTATGCTTACCGTAGTTGACCGGAGCGTTTGAAACAAGTCGGCAAGGCAGAAATATCTCCGATTGGCTGATTATCAAGCCAATTCCCGAACGCAAACCCTACCTGCCAATCGGGCAGCTTCCTGTCTGTCGTGCCGACTAAAAATATTACTCATGTGGCTTGGCCCTTAGTTGTGTTTATTAAGTATAGGGTTACTGTACTATATTGTTCGGGTCAAAAACAGGCACTGGTCAACGTCGGGGAAGGGGGGTGTATTCCATACACCCAGACCTTTTTTCCTTGTTGAGATGATTTTAGAGGATGAAAGATTGAAGTTGATCCTTTTTATTTGAGATGATAAATTTATTATTGTTTGTTTCCGTAAAAGCTCAGCAATTTGGAATTTCTCACTTGCATCCTTCAAAGAAATATCACCCAATTTAATAATCCCGTCCATTGTGTCGGTGTCATTCAAGTCCAGAAAAAATTTGGCTCTGAGAAGTTCATTGGGATCACTAAACTCACGATCAGTTATTAATGTCTTACATTCCATTAAAAAAGAGTCAAAAGGTTCACCCTCCTGCTGACGTCGTGAATAATACAAAAATCTGGAATGTAGAATGTTCTTTTTTCGATTACAATATTCGGTGTAAGTGCACGTCCAGTGCTAACATACCTATTATCAAATTTTTGGTTGGGATCGATTTAGTATGTTATTTTGAGCACAAAATCACAAAAATTAAATGGCGCTCACTATTGTTTTTTAAATAAACTAAGTTCAAAGTATCACAATTTTACATGCATTCAACCTATGAGTAGCAGCCATTTTGATTATTGAAATCATCAAATTATGATATTCCTAATCTGAGTTTTCCTAACCCAAAGCTTTTCCTAACCTAAGCTTTCCTAACATAACGCTTTTCCTAACCTAAAGCTTTTCCTAACCTACAGCTTTTCCTAACCTTAGCTACTTATGGTTGCTATTTATAGGTTAAATGCATGTAAAGTTCTGCTACTTTGAACTTAGTTTATTTTAAAAACAATAGTGAGCGCCATTTAATTTTTGTGATTTTGTGCTCAAAATAACATACTAAATTGATACCAACCAAAAATTTGATGACAGGTATGTTGGCACTGGACGTGCACTTTAGCCCAATATTCTTCAAAGGCCTCTAGAACATCCTTTATTTGTTTACTTTTTGTGTCATCTAATCCAAACGTGTCAAATAGCTCCACCGCGTCCACACCAATTATGTTTAACAGGATTGCCACTTGTCGTTCATCCTTTTCTGTAGCAAAATCAGTCACTGACATGTATATGTTGAAATTCTTCTTAAATTTTCTCCAATTTTCACTCAAATTCCCTGATAGAATGAGAGCACTGGAACATTGAATTGCGCCATTTTCTTAAATTAGGTTAGACCACAGATAGTATTCAGGAATTATATTGCACTATCAAATCCCGCTTGCATTATCACAATAGATTATATCTTACAATCACTATTCGAAATTAATCACAATTAACATAATTAAAAGACTGCACCATGTTTTATATTTTAATAACACTATTTAGTTGAACAGGAAATAATCATAAACATCATTGTTCAGACATCTTGTTTATTCACTCACGTTCAATGCCACTACTTAACAGTGAAGTTGATAAAAAGCGACGTATTAGATTGAAAAGAGCAATATTATTAACCATAATTATTTGAAACCAAAAATGGTTTGGAATCAGTTGAGCGGTCCTTTTCATTAATTAACGTGTAGGTACCGTACCGTACTTACAGAAACTGACATGTAATCATTTTTTGTGGAATTACCCATAAAATCGTTTTCCTGCTCGCCTGCAGAATTGAAACCCCATATATAATTCAGGAATATAAATGATGGGAAGTTTTGAATTGTAGTCTACACCATTATTACATATTTGCACATTTGAAATTTCATTGGATAAAAAGTTAGCGCGAAGTAGCGCTATTGGGTGGAATGGAATGAGCGGGAAGTTTTAAACTAGCGTACGGTATTCTATTTTTCATAGCGACGACAGTTCAATCACTCAGAAACTTTATCCTGCAGAATTCGATCACATATTATGGTATCTGGCTCTTGATTTTCTCTGAAGTAATATTATAAACAATATTTTGTATTAATAAAAAGTGAAGTACCGTATTGTTATGACATGATGGCCTAATGCACATGACTTTGCTGATATTTCAGCAAATATTGTCATTATAGAAAAATAGATTGCAAGATACCACTACAGTAACTTAGTTGAATGCTGATTATAAACAATTAAATTTTGTGTTTGATTTCACCTATCAACTAAGTTACTGTAATGGTAGGCCTATCTTAAAATCTATTTTTCTATACGGTAATGACAATCTTTGCTGAAATATCAGCAAAGTCATGTGCATTAGGCTATTCAAAGAGGGTAAATAAATACAGTGATAGTCGAGTACAGGTTAATTAAATCTGATTTTACGAGTCACACTTACAAACAAGGAATCTTCCTTCTGCCGGTGTTTTTGCCTCACCTACTGTACTCATGCATGTGAGCATAAATTTAATCTTAATTTATTAATACTATTATCATGAATAAGGATATCATTTTGTTATAATTTCTAATAAAACAGACTAACATTTCCTTAATTTTCATGCTTGTATCTTGTTTTTGGCAAATAAATTCATTCATTCAATACTATACTATAATTCCTCATAATACTATAGTGTGGTCCACATTATAATGGCAGTGGATAAAGATAGAAGAATAGCGATGCCGATTTTCTGCATTAATTAATATTATATTTCTACACTGTCAAAAACATAATTGACATCGTTGTGGACCTAGAAAATGATAGTACAACCAGCTTTGTCGAATGATAGACAAGGATAGCAAAACCAAAGTTGATTAAATACTGTGATTATAACGTGGACCTCACTATAGTGCTACCTCAAGTTATGAGTTATTATTCATAATATAATACTACAATAATTATAACTATTATAACTCAATAAATTGTAAGTCATAAGTGAAAATTATATAATAGAAGTTCTTTAATCAGTATTATTATTAATCAGTATTTTGAAAAATGAATGAGCATATTATATTATTTCCAACATATTTCTTATTTCATAAAAATTATACTCATTTTCAATATACTTGATTACTACACAGTGTTTAAAATGCTCGAATACGCTCCTAGAAAAACCAACTAGTTTGTTCCTCCCATTGATATATATTCTCTATATCAATGGTTCCTCCGGTATACACTACTCTACACTATGCTCCAATACGCTACCCAGTGTGTACAACCACTATTCAATACATGACTTTGTTTCAAAGGGTAGCCGTCTAGTTGTCACCCCGACCACTTGACACCTGGTCATTTTGGCCATAGGCTACTACTTGTACCCTCGTAAAAATATGCCATTGCCGTCAAGTTGTCCCCCCGACTACTTGACACCTACTGAACCAACTAGTCATGACCGTAAACGACAACTTGACACCTCGCACCATCGCGTCAGGGTGTCCCCTCGACTAGTTGACACCTCCTTAGAAAGGAGACAAGTAGACGGGGATGGCTCACGTCTACATGCCACCTTGCACGCTGGATATTTGTTTTCACATCTTTTGTATTATGTGCTGTGTAAATTGGTTTTTGGGAAATTTCAATTTTTAAGTTTTAAACCTAAGTTCAATTACTTTGACTCTGCAAAAATAATGCTACAAAAACATATGCTTAATGTTAATACAGCTGCAATCAATCATAACAGCTAATTGGAAAGCAGTTGGAACCTTGTCATACCAGAACAATATTCTTTACTTTGGCAGTTAGAACCTTGTCATTCTTGCTAGTTCCACTGTTCACCAACAGATGGTGTTTCTAGTCATTAACTGGATACAAATACTATAGAGCAATAAGTTTCTACAATAACCTCAATTTTACAAAAAATGTTAGAACCTTGTCAAACCAATGTGACGTGGTGTCAAGTTGTCACCCCGACCCCGACTACTTGTCACCTACAGAGCACCAGTTGGTATCACCCCCGCGTCGTAGGGAGGACGGATCAAGCAATTTCTATTACTGGTTATGATGTATAATTGAATTCTAAGCACTTTTGGTTTAGTAACATTTTCCCGTCAAACGCACAGTTCGGGAGATATTCACCGTCTTAGCAGTCTTTGCTATTTTTAGGATAAATTTTTTCGAGTTGAAAACAGAAAAAAATGAATAATAAGCCCTTTTGATGACTGAACCAGATGTAGAACACAATAATTCTAAACACATTTTGTTGAGTTATATTTTCAAAATGTATGTATAAGTTTAATTGTTGTTTCATTTAATTGTGTAAAATAAGGCTCTTTATGGATCTCTGTCAGCCTTGTATATAAAGAAAATGAATAGATAAATTTTCCCATCAGACGCACCGTCTATGAGTAAATTGAGCCTAATGCTAGGACAGTCAAATTTTCATTCATCAATGATATGGCAGATGAAGCTATCAGTCTGATTATCAACTGAGGTATTACATGGAGTCTGGTAATTATTAATATGAGGATAAATAATTTTTTATACACACTTGCGCTCAGATTGCAATCAGACCATGAGAAGGCTAATGAGAATCTTCAAGTCTTGTGTCTGTGTCTCCTACACTCACAGACACTGTCCAAACAATTTTATGAGTATTATTATTAAGAAGAGTAGCGTGTTGCCATATCTATGACTGCAAATATTGAAAGAAAGAAATTATTTCTCGAATTAAGAAAGAAATATTTTGAGGCTCTTTCAACATCCAGTCTGTTTCTATACTTATTCTTGATTGCACCATGGTTGAAAAGGCTCACTCACAAAGACATGATGTTGAAAATACAAAATTAGGAATCTTAATGCCTTTCCATATAGAACTTGATAGTTTGGCTTCATTTTCCAACTTTCAAAGGAAGAGCCAGCCGGAATGATGATTTCTTGTGGAGTGGAGTTGAGGGGATAGGTTGTCATGACCATAGACGACTACTTGTACCCTCGTAAAAATATGCCATTGCCGTCAAGTTGTCCATCCGACCACTTGACACCTACTGGACCAGAGGTGTCAACTAGTCCCGACCATAAACAACAACATGACACCTCGCACCCTCACAACAGGGTGTCCCCCCGACTAGTTGTCACCTCCTCAGAAAGGATACAACTAGCTGGGTATGGCTCACGTCTACTTGTCCCCTAAAAATCGGTTTTAGAAGGGGACAAGTAGTCGGGGTGGCACCTAGTCGCGTACCCATTTCAAAACATACACTACTCTACACTGTGCTACTACACTATGAATAGCGTACTAGGATAACTAGGTTATTACTAGGAAAATTAGGTGTTTTCCACAATACAAGGAGCATTGTTGTCAGGTGTACCTGGGAATCTATATGACATAGAGCGCTCTACCTGATCTCAGATTGTATAGCACAAAAATACGCCTAGAGGGATTTTGAAATATACATCTAAATTGTAAAAATCGGAAGATATTGTTGATTAAAAACTAAAATTCATCAAAATTGATTTTTTCTTCAAATTTTACTCATTTTTGAAAAATTATAACAAAGTACTCATTGGAAATAGAAAGTTCCGAGTGATCTCATTTTTTTCAGAACTATATAATCTGGGAGAGATTTGGCAGAAATAGCTGAAAACTGGAAAATGAGCCAAAAATACGAGGTTTTTGGGCTATCTTGTATCTAGCACAAGGAAATCTTGCATGAAGAAATTGGATCTGGCCATCTCTTATGTACCCAAATAATATATTAAAAATTCAGAATTACAATATAAATTGCAAACACACCCACTTTTTATGTCTATATTGACTGGACTAATAGTATTATCCATAAAAACGTAGGGCGATAAACGATGTTTAAAAACATCAATGTTTACTGTTCGATGTTTTTCACTTATCGATGTTAGGATGAAAAAACATCGATGTTCATAACATCGATGTTTTGTCTTTTGATACCCATCCCTAGTTGATAGAGCTTATCAATGAATATATCAGGTATTAATTTGGTAGACATTTTCGCCATTTTGGCCGCCATCTTGTATTGCATTTGATCGAAATTGTTTGTGTCGGATCATTATAGTGTAAGGACCTCAAGTTCCAAGTTTCAAGTTATTCCGTTAATTGGGAGATGAGATATCGTGTACACAGACGCACATACACTCATATATACACACAAACATACAGACCAATACCCAAAAACCACTTTTTGGACTCAGGGGACCTTGAAACATATAGAAATTTAGAAATTCTGAATTTTTAGAATACTGAACCAACTAGTCATGACCGTAAACGACAACTTGACACCTCGCACCATCGCGTCAGGGTGTCCCCTCGACTAGTTGACACCTCCTTAGAAAGGAGACAAGTAGACGGGGATGGCTCACGTCTACATGCCACCTTGCACGCTGGATATTTGTTTTCACATCTTTTGTATTATGTGCTGTGTAAATTGGTTTTTGGGAAATTTCAATTTTTAAGTTTTAAACCTAAGTTCAATTACTTTGACTCTGCAAAAATAATGCTACAAAAACATATGCTTAATGTTAATACAGCTGCAATCAATCATAACAGCTAATTGGAAAGCAGTTGGAACCTTGTCATACCAGAACAATATTCTTTACTTTGGCAGTTAGAACCTTGTCATTCTTGCTAGTTCCACTGTTCACCAACAGATGGTGTTTCTAGTCATTAACTGGATACAAATACTATAGAGCAATAAGTTTCTACAATAACCTCAATTTTACAAAAAATGTTAGAACCTTGTCAACCAATGTGACGTGGTGTCAAGTTGTCACCCCGACCCCGACTACTTGTCACCTACAGAGCACCAGTTGGTATCACCCCCGCGTCGTAGGGAGGACGGATCAAGCAATTTCTATTACTGGTTATGATGTATAATTGAATTCTAAGCACTTTTGGTTTAGTAACATTTTCCCGTCAAACGCACAGTTCGGGAGATATTCACCGTCTTAGCAGTCTTTGCTATTTTTAGGATAAATTTTTTCGAGTTGAAAACAGAAAAAAATGAATAATAAGCCCTTTTGATGACTGAACCAGATGTAGAACACAATAATTCTAAACACATTTTGTTGAGTTATATTTTCAAAATGTATGTATAAGTTTAATTGTTGTTTCATTTAATTGTGTAAAATAAGGCTCTTTATGGATCTCTGTCAGCCTTGTATATAAAGAAAATGAATAGATAAATTTTCCCATCAGACGCACCGTCTATGAGTAAATTGAGCCTAATGCTAGGACAGTCAAATTTTCATTCATCAATGATATGGCAGATGAAGCTATCAGTCTGATTATCAACTGAGGTATTACATGGAGTCTGGTAATTATTAATATGAGGATAAATAATTTTTTATACACACTTGCGCTCAGATTGCAATCAGACCATGAGAAGGCTAATGAGAATCTTCAAGTCTTGTGTCTGTGTCTCCTACACTCACAGACACTGTCCAAACAAATTTTATGAGTATTATTATTAAGAAGAGTAGCGTGTTGCCATATCTATCACTGCAAATATTGAAAGAAAGAAATTATTTCTCGAATTAAGAAAGAAATATTTTGAGGCTCTTTCAACATCCAGTCTGTTTCTATACTTATTCTTGATTGCACCATGGTTGAAAAGGCTCACTCACAAAGACATGATGTTGAAAATACAAAATTAGGAATCTTAATGCCTTTCCATATAGAACTTGATAGTTTGGCTTCATTTTCCAACTTTCAAAGGAAGAGCCAGCCGGAATGATGATTTCTTGTGGAGTGGAGTTGAGGGGATAGGTTGTCATGACCATAGACGACTACTTGTACCCTCGTAAAAATATGCCATTGCCGTCAAGTTGTCCATCCGACCACTTGACACCTACTGGACCAGAGGTGTCAACTAGTCCCGACCATAAACAACAACATGACACCTCGCACCCTCACAACAGGGTGTCCCCCCGACTAGTTGTCACCTCCTCAGAAAGGATACAACTAGCTGGGTATGGCTCACGTCTACTTGTCCCCTAAAAATCGGTTTTAGAAGGGGACAAGTAGTCGGGGTGGCACCTAGTCGCGTACCTATTTCAAAACATACACTACTCTACACTGTGCTACTACACTATGAATAGCGTACTAGGATAACTAGGTTATTACTAGGAAAATTAGGTGTTTTCCACAATACAAGGAGCATTGTTGTCAGGTGTACCTGGGAATCTATATGACATAGAGCGCTCTACCTGATCTCAGATTGTATAGCACAAAAATACGCCTAGAGGGATTTTGAAATATACATCTAAATTGTAAAAATCGGAAGATATTGTTGATTAAAAACTAAAATTCATCAAAATTGATTTTTTCTTCAAATTTTACTCATTTTTGAAAAATTATAACAAAGTACTCATTGGAAATAGAAAGTTCCGAGTGATCTCATTTTTTTCAGAACTATATAATCTGGGAGAGATTTGGCAGAAATAGCTGAAAACTGGAAAATGAGCCAAAAATACGAGGTTTTTGGGCTATCTTGTATCTAGCACAAGGAAATCTTGCATGAAGAAATTGGATCTGGCCATCTCTTATGTACCCAAATAATATATTAAAAATTCAGAATTACAATATAAATTGCAAACACACCCACTTTTTATGTCTATATTGACTGGACTAATAGTATTATCCATAAAAACGTAGGGCGATAAACGATGTTTAAAAACATCAATGTTTACTGTTCGATGTTTTTCACTTATCGATGTTAGGATGAAAAAACATCGATGTTCATAACATCGATGTTTTGTCTTTTGATACCCATCCCTAGTTGATAGAGCTTATCAATGAATATATCAGGTATTAATTTGGTAGACATTTTCGCCATTTTGGCCGCCATCTTGTATTGCATTTGATCGAAATTGTTTGTGTCGGATCATTATAGTGTAAGGACCTCAAGTTCCAAGTTTCAAGTTATTCCGTTAATTGGGAGATGAGATATCGTGTACACAGACGCACATACACTCATATATACACACAAACATACAGACCAATACCCAAAAACCACTTTTTGGACTCAGGGGACCTTGAAACATATAGAAATTTAGAAATTCGGGTACCTTAATTTTTTTCGGAAAGCAATACTTTCCTTACCTATGGTAATAGGGCAAGGAAAGTAAAAAGACTATATTTTCAGATGATTTAATTTCGTATGGTAGGCTAGTTGATTGAAGTATTTTGGAGCTACATATTGGATCGATTGCTTGAAAATTGATTCATTGACTTATGGTAAACGAAACATTCTTTGTGTGATTCTTCTTGTATTGTATTATAAATTCTCTGTACCAGTATTGCCAGCTCCGACATAGAATAGCTTTAAGACTTTATATACAAAAAGATGTTGTAGAGCATTTTTAATTACTCTTTCCATGATTAATTCAGTTTTAAAAACTTGGAACATACAATCTTCGGGGACGAAATTTCACTTTACACTTATTTATTTATTTATTTATTTATTAGATAGAGCAAACAATACAATAGTTGGAAAAGAAAAAACAGGCTATTGCCCAAAACTTCTTCAATTTCCTGATTTTGTCACAAATCGTCCAAATATTATGTAGGTTATGTTCACTTCAATTTCAACACCAAATCTTCAATTTAAGTGACAGATATTGTTCTAACTCTTCTGTAGACTTGGCAGAGGGAAAATCAGGCAGGCACATTAATCATGTTAGATAAGTCTTAACTATGTGTTCACGTATGAAAAGAATCTATTTTCCAGTTTCTTTTTAGGGGTTGTTTTTGCATTTTGCCTTTGAAGACTAATACTAGGCCGCCGTCTCATCGACAATAGTAAATGTTGGTCCTTTGACATTCCTTGTATACACATGGCAAAACTAAGCATATACCTATGATTCAATGAACACGCACACTCACCCACTCACATATATGCACCACATTTGACAAAAGGAGACATTCTTTAGGAGGAAACAACTATCTAATACTTCTATTTCCTGGAATGAGCTCATAGATTGCACGTTGAAAATTAACTTAGTTGATCGGTAAATCTTACATGATGTGGTCAATTGATTAATGCATTCAATTGCATTTGTCATCAGCTATCATACTCTGGAGAAGGAGGAGGAGGAGGAGGAGGAGGAGGAGGAGGAAGAGGAGTAGGAGGAGGATGATACTTATTATGGATGGTTATAAATAAATCATTCAAATCGCAGAATAATAAATATATTCAATGATCAATCACAGATATTGTAAAAAAATCGAATACAATATGAAAATAGTTATAAAATGCGAATTTGAAATTGAAAAAAACTATTGTCATATTTTTAAAATGGCAGCTAAAAAATTCAGAATTATAAGCTGATTAAAAAAATATTCAATCAACTCAATTAGTTAGCCATTAGCCCACACTGTAATCATTATCTTTCTCTCCCTTGATTCTTGATGTATGAATTAAATATAGAATATACGAATTATTGAGAGTTTATGCATGCAAAACTACTAATAATAGAGCTCCAAGATAAGCCAGCGCTTGACTTTACTATTAATTATCAACGCCAGTGTAAAGTTGGAAGAACATTATCCAGAACTACATCGAAAATTGACTGTTCTAGATGTAGAATCAATAATTCTACAGTTCCTTATGAGTTATGACAATAGTTCCATGTAAATATTTGGAACAACAGGATTCAAAAAAATAATGCCCTTCAAGTTCTACAAAATAAATGTATTTTGGTCAGATGAGCACAAAAATATGCTTATAGATCATCGATTATGAAAGTTCTATGAAGAGGAGGTCATCGTAGATTCAGAACCAGTAAGTTATAATGAAAAAATTGAATACGGAATTATTTATGGCTTGTTTAAACTCATAAATCGAGAAAATTCATGTTTCCACCAAAAGAATACTGAATTTGAAAATTTGAGAGGTGAGGACCACAGTTTTAGGCAGGGGGAATCACCCTGATTACATAACTGTTGAGTTCCAATCGATAGATTCCACAAAAAAATTTTCATGGCCATTTTTGAAACTCGGAAATCGAGATAATTCACATTTTTTATCATAGATTTGACAGGAAAGATCTATTTCAACTTTGCGAATGAATATGATTATAAGAGAAAGTAATATGATTGTAATTCTCTTCTCCATCCTTATTATTAGCAAATCATATATGGACAATATTGTATTATCATCTTGAAATATTCACTCATCTTCTTTGAAGAGGAAAGAAGTTCTTTGTATCCATGTTTGTATTGCTGTTTGGCTTTGAAAGCTGCATTCTTGTTCGAATTACATAAATGAGTCGAAAGTGACCTGCTTAGAGGGAAATGGGTCGCCAAAAACATAGGGTGATGTTATCGGAGGTTCAAACGTAACAAAACCTTTCATAGCAACAACCTTTCCTAACATAACAAAACCTTTTCCAGCTGAAGGAACATGGGATTTTCTCACAAGAGGGCTTATTGTCTGTCCAGTCTACAATCTGGAAGTTTTCGAAGGAAAGTGTCGAATATTCATAACAATAAGAATATCTACAACAACAGCTGACTCTCACAGTATAGTTTCTTCGAATTCTGGGAGTACAGATGGGACTATTGTTTCCCTAGCCAGTTTGCAAACATTTTCTTCAAGTGTTCCATTGAGAGGGAAGTATTTATTTTTGTAAGAAGAGGCAACATCAAAGTCGCAGTGATATCAATCCATTGAATACTAGAAAGGTCTTTTATAATGAACCGGTTGAGGTGTTTTATAAACCAATTTACCTCACACCGGATATCAATCTGTAACTGGTGGAGGTGTTCTATAAACCTCTTCACCTTAGACCGGATATCAAATTATGTCGCCGAGAATTTCTTTATACCATGACTTAGTTAATCTTCATGGCACAACATGGACTATTAATTACAAAGAACTAAAATAAAGTTTAGGTCTTCAAGAACTAAGAACTAACTAAAGTTCTCACTTCTTGTTGCTCTTTCTCTGTTGGTTATGTCGAGTGAGTAAACGTGTGTCAGTTCGGCTCCGTCTTCTAACAGATATTTCATAGGGTTATACAGTTCAATTCACTTCAAATTATACATCTAGTTATTCAGTTTCTCGAGCTTAATTCAATAGTGAAATTATATTTTTGATTAACTCACACTCTTTTTATTTATCTTGAAAAAACATTCCTTATTCTTCAGTCTACCTTCTCGCCTGTAAAAGTGTAAATCCACCTAACGGTACACGATGGGTCGACCGAACAGAGGCTTGCCAAAGAATGAGGTCAATGCTCCGAAGCCAGGGCCAGCTATTTCTGTATCACTGTCTAAAGACCCTCCGAATTATTTGACAGCAAATCGAGGAAACTGTGCATCATGCCGTTTCTATGGCAGTGAAGTCTATTTTTGAGGAACTTCAGGCATTGAAGGAGGAGAACAAACAGCTGCACGATAGAATTCGTGAGCTAGAGGTGTCTTGTCACCTGAAGGTCGACGACCTCGAGCAATATGGGCGCCGACATTCAATACATATTTTTGGGATCCCAGAGAGTGACAAAGAAGACACAGACCTGCTGGCGCTTGATGTCTTCAACAAGAAGCTGAATGTGCCCGTGACTCTGGCGGATGTCAACCGCTCGCATCGTGTTGGAAGGCATCAACCACCTCAACAAGGGCAAGCTAAACCCAAGGACCGACCCATCATAGTACGACTCTGCAGCTACCGGACCAGGAAGATGATCTTCGACACTAAGAGGAAGCTGAAGGGTTCCGGCGTCACCATTCGCGAGGATCTGACTGCAGAGCGTCTCAAGATCCTCAACGCTGCGGCCGACCGTCATGGGCATAGGAATGTCTGGTCATCAGACGGGAGGATCAAGATCTCTATCGGCGAGGGAGGATCCAAGAGGGTCCACACAGTCGAGAGGATGACCGACCTTCAAAAAATAAAGGTGAATTAAATCATTTCAGGATTTGATGACTAAGGTGCCCTTCACTACAATAAAAGGAAATTTGTATTAATACATTTCACAGTAGATATACCTTGGCATTTTTCATGAGCTGGCTTTCTGTTCTATAAATGAATCTTTCCACTGCTATTTATTATTATATATGAGGCAATTATTTCAAACTAAGGAGATCCACATTTGTTAATACTGATTAATAATTTATCTTGATATTAATTCCCAAAACTACGTTCAATGCATCAACTACTATACTCCAGAGGGTACTTAGAGAATCATTATCTCTATTCTTACAAATAATTATTACATCTCTTACCAAAATTATTTCCATAATTAATAATTTTCGAAATGCTGAATTTCAAATAAATTGATGATTAACATACATTATAGATATGGATGTAATCTAGGTAAAGATAGTAATCTCTTCTATATAATGATATCTTCTACTGTTGCCACAGCTTGAACAATAGAAGCTAATGTGTGAAGAATTATTGATAGAACAGAGGGGTGGGTAGTCTGTTCATATGCTTACATAGGGGCTGTGTTTCATTTAACATTATCTTAGACATTCATCACTAAACTATTACAGTTCTCAATTTACTACTTTAATCGTTATTGCAACTCCCAATAGTTAATTATACTTCTAATACTATATAATATTTTTCACACTTCACCGTTCAATACTATTTAAAACTCATCCAAAATAATCTAGCACTTTCTCCATCGTCTCCTCTACTTCTTATTTTTTCTTTCTCGTTTCTCTTCTTGATCTTATATTTATAATGATTACTTGAATATTGTTGTTTGCGATGATGATTATTATTCTTTTCTATTCTTCTTCTCCTTCTTCTTTGTTTTCTTCTTCTTCTCCTTCTCTTCTTCTTCTTCTTCTTCTTCTTCTTCTTCTTCTTCTTCTTCTCTTCTTCTTCTTCTTCTTCTTCTCTTTCTTTTCTTCTTTTTCTTCTCTCCTTGATTAATTCAAGATCACAATTCGATGTTCTATTTCTTATTCTATAGTTCAGTTTCATAAGTTCTTTGCAATTTGTGCACATCCCTTCTTTCTCTTCTTTTCTTCCCTATTATTATCATTATTTTCCCTGTGATTTTTCCACTTGCTATCCAGCATGTTCAAATGTTTATTTCTCTTTCTATATCTATTCATCTTTCTACCTTTTCTCTTTCTATCTGATTACCTTCTACTAATATCCATATATTATATTATAATATCCATATATTTATCCATAAAATATTCGATTCTTTCCCACATTAAATCATACTATTCCTCTTCAATTTTATGCGAATATTATTCATTATCAGTTGTATTATGTATCTTTCCTCTATTGATAACTTTCTTCAAAGATTTTTCGTTTTTCTGCTGGCTTCTTCTTCTCTTTTTCAGTTTTTACTGGACCCCATTTCGCTCTATCTCCACCATAAACACGAACTTCCACTACTGGATTTCATCTCTCTCTATCTCCACTTGGACTCGATTTTCCACCACTGGATTCCATCTCTCTCTGTCTCCACTTGGACTCGATCTTCCACTACTGGACTCCTTCTCGCTCTACCTCCACTTGGACCTGATTCTTCCACTACTGGATACCTACTCGCTCTATCTCCACTTGGACCAGATCTCCCACTACCAGTTCTTCCTCAATCTTCATCTTATTCACCATTAGGATTATTCATCACCGAAACTCCACACATCTACATCTTATTGTGTTTAGTGAATTTTTGAACTAGTGCTTTAAATAGTGAAGGGAGCCGAACTGTCAAGGCATACTGAATGCACTCGAATCAAGAGACTTTTTCATTTAGGTTAAGTTTTATCAGTTTCATCCCCATTTCCCCTGTCATGTGTCGTTCTGAGGTCGGTTCACGGTTGGTCTGCTGCTTCCATGATGCCTCTCACTGACACGTCAGCTCGCTCGCCCTCAAGTAGGTATGATTATTTCAATAATAGTAATAATGACGCAGGTATGTTTCTAGCAAATAAGCTCCACTCTTTCAAAAAACTTTTCAAGGCTGCTCACCTTAACGTACAATCCCTCAGTTGCCACATTGATGAACTCAGAGCAATCTTCCGTTTTCAGGACTTCAATATAATCGGAATTTCCGAATCATTTTTGAAGCCTTGTATTTCATCAAATTTTGTTGCATTGCCTGGATATAATCTTTTCCGGAATGATAGATTAAATATAGCTTGTGGTGGTGTAGCAATTTATGTGAAAGATGGTATCAAAACAAAAGTTTTAATCACATCTAAACAAGAGTATTGTTCCAGACCAGAGTTTATGCTACTCGAATTATCCTTATCTAGTAATGATAAATTACTCGTTGGTATCTGTTATCGCCCACCAAAAATAGGTCATTTCACAGATTTCGAAAATGCCTTGCTTTCTCTCATGCCTTGTTATAACCGTATACTAGTTATGGGGGATATGAACACCGACTTGAACATGACAAATTGTAACTTTGACTACTTACAACTGACTACAATTTTCCAATGCCTAAACATTGGAAACATTTTACCCCTCGATCCAACTTATCATACTAATGAATCAGACACACTCATTGACCTTCTCATTGTTAGTGATACCAATGAGGTTGTTCAAGCAGGCCAAATCTCAGTCCCAGCTATTTCTAGACATGATTTGATCTACTGTGTACTTTCCCATAAGATACCCAAGCCAGAACAGAAAATTATCACTTATAGAGACTTCAAAAACTTTGATGAAGCCGCCTTCCTGACTGATGTGGCTCAGACTCCATGGCATCAAATTGAAGCATTACCCTCAGTTGATGACATGGTCAAGACTTTCGAGAATTTGACTTTGACTTTGTATGACAAACATGCACCTTATGTGACAAGGAGGATTAATAGAAAACGACGAGTACCGTGGATGACTGAAGACATACTTAAGATGATGGGACGTAGAGACAAAGCACATAGAAAATTTAAAAAGACATTTGACTTGGACAGTTTGATAGAGTATAGGAGCCTTAGAAATAGGGTTAAACAGGAATTACGGAACTCAAAGATTAGGTACTTGAATTTGTTTATGACAAACAATAGACAAGACTCTAAATCACTTTGGCAGGGAATAAAAGAATTCGGGCTTGGCAAACAGAAATCGAATCCACAAATTGACTTACCATTGAATAATATAAATGACCATTTCGTTTCACACTCTAACCAACGCGACGAAGTTGTCATTGCTAATCATATAGATGATCTTGAAGTGCAGGCTACAAACTTAGATTTACCAATCACTGATCAATTTCATTTCCATCCAATCTCAGAAGAAGACACTTTCAGAGCAATTCAACATATTCATAGTAATGCTACGGGTGTAGACAAAATTCCTATTAAATTTATCAAGAAGATGTTATTTGCTGTTTTACCAACCATTACATACATTTTCAACAAGTCACTTGAAGAAGGAATTTTCCCTGAAAACTGGAAGTTTGCTCTGGTTCGCCCTCTAAATAAAGTTCCATCACCCAATAAAGTTGAGGATTTTAGACCAATCAGTATTTTACCTGCATTGTCCAAAGTGCTAGAAAGACTCATTCATGCTCAAGTTGTAAAATTTCTAGACAACAATAGTAAGCTTCATAACTTTCAATCAGGCTTTAGAAAATTCCATTCAACTGAGACAGCTCTGCTTCGTGTCACTGATGATATAAGGACCAAAGAAAATGCACCATCCTCACCCTATTTGATTTTTCTAAAGCATTCGATACTGTTGATCATACAGTCCTTCTGAATAAGTTGGCTATTCTTGGTTTCAGTCACAACTCGTTAGTTTGGTTTAAATCCTATCTATTAGGTAGGAAACAATGTGTATCTGTCGGTGACAAAAAGTCAACTTGGAAAAAAGTTATGCATGGAGTACCACAAGGTTCAATTTTAGGCCCTCTCCTCTTCACTTTGTATGCTAATGACCTTTCTTCCATTATCAAATTCTCCAGTTTCCATACTTATGCAGACGACCTTCAAATCTATTTAAGCTGTCCCATAACAAAAATTAATGAAACAGTTGGAATAATGAATCAGGATATCAATTCGATAGTGGAATGGACAAAGAAAAATGGCCTTAAGCTTAATCCCATCAAAACACAACCCATTATAATTGGATATTCTCGTCTTATAAACAATATTGTCCTTGAATCGATTCACAAAATTAGTGTAGACGGTAATGACATTCCTTACTATAGCTCAGTTAAAAATTTAGGCATTATTATGAATAATACTCTTGACTGGTCAGAACAAGTGAACAAAACTTGTAGAAAGGTATTCTCAGCCATGCATGCATTGAAGAAAATGCACGATATCCTCCCTAGAAACATTAAATTATTATTGGTTCAATCTCTCATCTTCTCACATTTAATGTATTGTAATTCTGTTCTTAACGATATGAATGATAAACTACAGCGTTGCCAAAATTATTGTCTACGTTTCGTCTACTCTCTCCAACGCCATGATCATATCACCCCAGCCCACATTGCTAGTTCAACATTGAAGCTTCCCGATCAGAGGCTTTTTTGAATAGTCAAGCTTGTTAGAGATATCTTGAAATACGGTAATCCGAACTATTTTAAAGATGATTTAAAATTTGTCTCTGAAGGTAGGAGGATAGATGCTTCGCATACTAGAACCGGAGAGAGTACTTTAAGGATACCCAATCATCGAACTACTATTTTCACAAAATCCTTCTTAGTCAGTGCCTGTCGTGCATGGAATACACTTCCTGTTTCTATCAGGTCTATCGAGAGCCGAGCGAGCTTCAACCTGACTTTAAAAAAACATATTTTGGAACAAATGACTGAAACTGTCCGGCCCTAGAACGATCACATGACAACCATCCCTCACCCATTCCACCAATATAAACCTTTAAACCATGTTATAGAACGAATTGTATATATATATATATATATATATATATATATTATATATATATATATATATATATATATATAATATAAACTCATGTTATTTCAATTATCCACTGCATACTGCTGTATATTACTGAAATTTGATAACCCTGATCTACTTTCAGCCTACTTCATTTTATTAATCAACTAGCCGTCAGGCTCGCTTTGCTCGCCATATCCGTCTAGCCAGGGGGCGGATAATCCACCGACTGGATCGTCCAAGAATGAGATCAGCAGGCTCGCTTCGCTCGCCTGCATTTTTTCATTTTTGTCATATTATATTAGGACAATCCAGTCGGGGTCCAGACAGACTAAACGTCTGGCTAAATATGGCGAGCGAAGCGAGCCTGACGGCTAGTAATATAATATTCCCAGGATTGAAGTAGCAGTGCCCAATCAATTTTTCCGCGATAAATGCATTTAAATCTTCAACTTGGTGCCAACCTAACAAAATCAACTCAACTTAATGCCAACCTGACAAAATTATTAATTTAGTTGCCAGTTAACAACTGTTTCGAAGAGGTACTCTATCTAGATTATAGTTCTATAGTAACATATGATATGGAAATTTCAATTCTAATTAAGAGATTGGGAGAAGAAGAATATACATGCTAAAAGACGAACTTTAAACCCTTAGAGTTGAAATATTGCTAAAAGATTTCTTAGTGCGCCTCTAAAGGGCCAACTGAGCATACCTACCAAATTTGAACATTTTTGGTCCGGTAGATTTTTAGTTATGCGAGTGAGTGAGTGAGTGAGTGAGTGAGTGAGTCAGTCAGTCAGTCAGTCAGTGAGTGAGTGCCATTTCGCTTTTATATATATAGATTATTTGATCTTATCTACCTATATAATTATTTTACTTTATCAATTTTCTGTTTTTTTTCTCTTCAATATTCATATTGATTAAAACTTTTACAATATTTCCATTAATAAATAAATCCTTAGTTTAAATAACGAAATTATGTTTTGGTAGAGAGTTAGGGGGGAGGATATTTTTAATATTCTTCCCAAAGAATGGACATTGATATGTCCAAAGCTCCGCCAATTTATGTAGATGCATAACAATATGATTATTATCTATAGTTATTATATTACAAATTGCTTTTTCATATCATATACAGTTCAATAGTTATTTTCTTAGTCTATATTATGTAAATTCATCTATAACTTTGCTGTATTGTAAGCTATTGTATATAAGTGTATAAGCCAGTATATATTGTAATTCACATAAATAAAGTACTCAATCAATCAATTCTTTCTTATCTTACTTCTTAGACATGAGGTTCGAAAGACACTCTTGCAGTCTATCCCACCGTTGTGCACCAATGTAAACGGCGGAGAGTTTCTCCTCTCCTGTAAAATTTACTGACATTATACTACTATTAAAAATCTATTTGAATCTATGATTAGTTGGGAGCTTACAGTGGATTCGTTCATCCAAATGCACAGATTCTCAGCAATATTTAATCGTCACCTATTTTAGCAACTAATAACTATGAGCCAGGAACTTCAATGAAAAATACTTTAAGAATTTAACCTCAGGTTTAGACCTGATACACAAAAAACAACTGCAATAATACCCACTCAATTTCACACTATCACAATTGATTGGCTTCTTATTATATAAAATTCATTTTTTAGATTGGCTTCTTAACACTAATTCTATTTCCTATTCAAAGAGCAAAGAGAAGTTCTAGTTTATTATAGTTTTAAATAATTGTGAATGTTATTCTCGTGGATATCGATTCTAGAGAGCTATAGTGTATTATCTTGAGTCTTCGACCATGTATAGATGGCCCAATACATCCTATACATTGTCGAAATTTAAATCACCACACTTATGATTGCCGTCTGTCATGGATCAGTAGCCTCTCCACCATAATTTTGTGTATTGCTAAGTATATTGAAGTATTATCAAGTGTAGGCTATCAAAGTTTTATAAAGTGTTCTAAATGATAAGATCAGTATTGAAGTAATGATTTTCACAACACATCAAGATCATTATCAAACTTGCTTTACTCGGTTGACCCCTTACCCTCCACCCCTTCGATTCAGAAAAAAAATTAGCTTCTACACACACTCCCCCCCATCTATACAAATTATCGTCAGTCATACTACATCACTAGCTTTTTTGGGACCCCCACACAAGAATTTTATTGATTTAGAGAGAACCCAAGAATTTCAAGAACGCATAGACGGGGGAGGGGAATTAGTACCCCACAAAATTTCAATTGGAGTGAAACCTAAGTATCTCATAGGCCCTATCCAAACCATTTCAAGTACAAGCTTAGTCAAAAGTATAAACTTCAGTGAATCATCTTGAATGGAAATCGGTATTCAAAAGTCTGTATTCAATACTCTGTATCTTGAAAGTCTTAAAATTTCTCTATATCTTTAAAAGTCTTACTTTCTCATTTAAAATTTGAAGAAAACTTGAAAAGACAAAGATATCGAAATATTGATATTTTAATCTATTGCAGCAGTCATCATAATATGATTATGAATATGAATTTTAACATTATGTGTAAGCTCTAATTATTAATGTTAATATTCAAAATCTCTCATATAATTATATTTTAATTGATAATTAACTGAAGAGTTATTGGAGAGTTTGGAATAACAAAAGAAATGCAATTGCGAATATTTAATTGCAAAATCATCATGGAACTTCGTGGAGCATAACCTTGGATTATTGTCATAATAATAGATTGCAACATGTGTTTCATTTTATATCATTGAAAGTCTTCTTCCTCTTGATTTTGAGTAAACATTCCAAATCAATAGAATATCATTTAAAAGGACATTGAAAATACTGATGATGATGTAATCTAAGTCGAAATTATGTTCTATCATGTTAGTCTATAATATCTATAGTATCTATTGATATAGTATCTATCTATCGATCACAACTCAATGTGAAGCATTGAATCTATTGAAAGGAACAAATTAAAAGCTTGAAATTATTGTTATGATAACATGGGTGAACACACACTCCCCCCACTGAATTAAGAAACTCTCTCCCCCCCCCCCATGTAATATGCATCCCCTGGGCACCCTTGAAAATAATAATCATCCGTTGTAGAAGAATGGTGTGAATTTGAATACAGTCGCTTCACATTGATTTGAAAGGTTGGTGTGAGGAATTAAAAAATAAGTTGGTTGAGACCCTCAACTTGACCCTTAATTTTAAATGAAAACTGATAATATGATCAATAAATTAATTAATCAATCTCCAAATAGAAATGTTATATTGTTTAAATTTCACCAGATAATATCAAGTAGAAAAATTGAACTCAACTTCCTATACATTACTGTATCAACTCGAAATAAGTTGATATTTTCCTTCAAAAAAGTATTTAGCCTTAAAAATCGATTAGATGAATGGTGAGGAGGGAAGAAATGCCATAGTAATCTATTAATTCATCAAATGAATATTGATTGTTTATAGTTCACTTCTAATAGATAATTCCCCTAGAGTAGAAACATAAGAGCTGTTTTCCCACAAAACAGCTTTTTTGAGTTACTACAGTAATGATCTGATGTTGCTCCAAGCCAACGTTAGTAGACAAAAGGTTGATCACTCACAGGTGTATGATTCAAAGTGGTGGGGGGAACGCCAGCGTGACGTCATGTGTAGTAAAAATGTTCCAGAGTAACCACATTGAGCATACAGTTTATTCACCGTATCTTCAAATATATCGTTGTTTAATCTCCTCAAGATTGACCTAGAACTTTAAAATTCTCCATACTTATAGCGAATGAATCACCGATTCTAATGATATTGTTAAATATTTCAAGTTCATTCAACTTTTATGAATGAAATGAAGTTGAAAGTTTTTCATGAATCTAAAAACGTGACACGAAAAAGTTAATAAGCTGGAAAAGCGTTAGTAGACAATGTTATACTATTATAATTTCAGATTAACCCTTTAAAAATCTTGATAAACCAATGCATCACAATAAACCGAAAAACCGATCCCGATAAATCCCGATAAATTTTTGCTTTTATATGACAAAATGCTTGAATTATTCAAATGTTTTAATAATTATTGTTAAGCAGAAACAGAAAGCTTGCATGTCAGAAAATGTTTGTGTTATATAATTTGACTATACCACACCATATGATTTTCAAGAATGCGATATTCTGCCTACTCTGTACTACAGCCTACGTCACGGCTGCAGTTCCCCCACTCCAATTGCATTTCAACGAAAATAGAAGAAAGAAAGAAAAAAATGCTTTATTGAACAGTATTTCCATACAATGCAATGAAATTTGTAACACAAATTTACGGCTTGATACTTTTTGATCGTCAGCCGGAAAGTCGGTAAAATGTTGAAACTAGTGACAATAACAATGAAAATAAATCAATATCAAGCAATAGAGATGACTATAACTTGTAATAATCGAAAACACAACAAAAATCTGAGAAAAAAAAGCATAAAATACCTCGAGAAATAAAACAATAAGAAAAATAATAAATTTCACTGAACTTATTCTAACAAATAAAATCTAACTTTTTCTTTATTTTGTTAAACTAAATTCAACAGTTTGTTTGCTCTCAAATAAAACCTCTGGAAGGTAGAGGACTCATGAATTTGACCTATTGTAGATAAATATTTTTCCCCAGAGCATGACAAAAATACCCTACCAGTTGAAATCCTGGACTAGTTCTCGCCTATATCTCCAAGCGTCCCTACAATAAGAAGCTAATCTCTTCCAATCTAGGCCATTCATATAAGACATAAATACTTCTCTAGAGAGTACCGCCGCCCCTAACCATTTAATTCTCCATTCCTTCAAACATGGGCATCGCCCAACAAAGTGGAAAACGTTCTCAATTTCTTTTAAATTACACATTGAACAAGTATAGTTCCTATCTGACACCCATGGCTTATAGTTCAAATCGATCAGCTCGCCTCTCGCTTTAAACACCCATCTCATCACCCACAAATCACAATTATTCCTCTTTATGTAATTGTTCTCACCCAGTTGTAGGTTCAATGATCTATACAATGAATGGAAATGGCCTGCTTGTGCGTCCTGTAAGAATTTATCCCTGTGAATTATGCCCAAGCCTGAGAGAATTTTCTTAAATTTATTACTCCAATTAATATTGTCATTATAACTTATCCCTATATCATTACACAATTTTCTCCAATCTTTAAACCAGAAGACTCTCTTTTTTATTACTTCTTCCACTAGAAATCTTGGAAGTCGACCTTCTTTCATTTCCATAACTTTTGTAATATAGTTGTAATGCAACCTGAGACAGTACTCAAAAAGAGGTGACAGTTCTGTCTCAATAAACAACATGTAGTTTGGGGTGTTTATAGGAAGCGAGAACACTTTCTTAATGAAAAATCTCTGAAATTTTTCTACAGTATCATACTGTCTATAGCCCCATACTTGAGCTCTGTAACACAGAACTGCCCTTGCGCAAGCTTTGAACCATTTACATTTAGCTGTGAAATCTATATTATCACTATTTAAAAGACCTCTCCAAGCCAAATTCACCGCAAGTTTAGCCTTATCTGATTTTTCTTTCAAATGAGCTTCAAAATTCAATGTTGGTGTAAGAACTACCCCCAAATATTTGTATCTATTTACACATTCAATCTGCTCATTTTTAAATGTCCATTTCTCACACCCAGCTAGTTTTCCTCCATTCCTAAAGACCATTATTTTTGACTTATCTAGATTTACTTTTAAATTCCACATTTCACAGTACCTTTCTAAATTATTTATCATGTACTGAAGCCCTACTGGAGAGTCAGAAATCAAAGCTATGTCATCAGCGTACAATAGGACCCGAATCCTCTTACCATTTATCAATAGTCCTCCACCCAGTTCATCATTTAAATCATTTAAAAACAAAGAAAATAGCAAGGGACTCATTAAGCAGCCCTGTCTCAATCCTGATTTAGTTTGAAAACGTTGTGAGAGACCACCCTCTTCAGACCGTTGAGTGCACCATACTCTAGCAGAAGTATCCTCATTTAACGCTCTCAAAATAGCCAACATTTTTGTTGAGAGGCCCATATTACTAAGCTTATATAATAGAGATTTTCTGTCTATTGAGTCAAATTCGGCTGAATAATCCACGAAAAAACAGTATAATTTACCTCTTTTTTTAGCTAACTGAAGACTAGCGATAGATGTTAAGGAAAATATATTATCAATAGTAGAGTATCCCCTACGAAATCCCGCCTGAAACTCGTTTAGTACGTTATTTTCCTCCACCCAGTGATTAAGTCTATTTAGTATTAACCCTGCAAAAATTTTGAAGAATTCTGTTAAAAAACTGATACCTCTGTAATTACCTACTACGTTGCTCTCACCTTTTTTAAAAATCGGAAAAATAATGGAAGACTTGAAACTACTTGGGACCCTACCTATTGTAAATATTGTATTGTAAATATTCAGTAATCTATCTAGCATATTGGGCGGCGCATTCTTATAGAACTCAAAGGGAATTTGATCTTCTCCTGGCGCTTTGTTATTTTTTACTGATTTTAAAACTATATTCAACTCATCCAGACTGAAGTCACTATCTAATTTATCATTATAAATATAGGGTTCCGCATATAAACAAGACAATGCTAACATTTCAGGATTTAATAGTCGATGGAAATACTCTACCCATTCACGTGGATTTATTGAATTATTTACAATTTTTGATCTAATTTTAAATTTATTTAGAGCATGCCAAAAATCTTTTGGGTTTTGGGCCGAGGAAATATTATTCAGGAGAGCCTTTTGATAACTCTTCCTCTTCTCGTTACACATTTTTTTGTAATCATTTCTTTCAACTAAGTATAATAGCAGGGTGTGATCATTACTGATACGGCGGTACAGATTTAGAAAAGATAAGACATTATTTCGGGCTTTCCAACACTCACTATCGAACCATGCTTGTTTTTGTCTGTACCTATCTAAGCTTCGAACGGATCCAAGAGATTTAGCTACACTTCGAATACACTCTGACAAATCTTGACATGCCTTCTCGACATTTTCATTCAACAATAAATCATTATTTACTCGTACTGTTATCTTATCTTTATATTTTTCAGAAATAGACTTATTCCAAGACAGTTTTGGCAATAGAGGTAAACACTGATAATTATCACCTGGCTTCTTACCTACGTCTAATATAACTTCGATTGGAAAGTGATCAGAAAATGACTGGGAGACAACTTTGAAATCCAATGCGTAATTGAAATACTCCATACTAATTGCTGCTATATCGTTCACAGAGTCACCCATTGCTCCCACAAAAGTCATCTCCCCTTCTAGATCGCTATTCATTCTACCATTTAGTAAAATAAATCCTAATTCTGAACACATTTCCAAGTAACGCCGGCCTTTATTATTGACTGTTTTATCTTTGGAATTTCTATTACTTAACAATCTATCCGACACATATTGGCTCATCTTACTCGATAATCTCTGCTCTGTACCTATTCTCACGTTCTTATCCCCTAAAACCAAGAATCCCTCATCTGCGTTTTGCAACAGTAAATTATTCATTTCATAAAATTCTCTCTCCCAATTATTACAGTTAATGTACACTGGCAATACATTCAAGCAAACGGAATTATACAATTTTACAACAATTACACTCACATTATCAATATTTCTAAAACAAAGTTTTTCTTTAAATGCTGAATTTTTATTAATACCTAATAGCAAACCCCCACTAGCACGACCAACGAAAATACTATAGATGAGTGACCAACCTTCTGTCTACTAACTTTGGCGCCAAGCTATTGCTAGGAAAGAAATCTTGCTGTAGGAATCCATAGGGAAATTATAGTTTAGAGTTTCTATTGTTGGTAACACTGATCACGCGGACTCGCGTGCGTGAGCATTAACTTGTTACTGTGATAGTGTAGAACTGTATAGCGCATGCGCAATGACGTTATTATACTAAGAATATTACGGTTCAGCGGTTTAAAAGCAACTTTGGTGAAATTGGACCTAATTGGCTCGCGGCAGTGAACGAGATCAATTGATCTGGATCAGTAAGGCCAGTTTCACACGGCAGAGACCTCGCTCCTGGAATATCATATTACAGAAGATCATATTTCATATTTTGCAGCTCTCCTGTACTTTCACATGGGGATCTTACGAATAAGCCGACAGATCTAACAACTATGCCGACGTTTGCTCAAACCTATGACTCATCACTTTTTCTCAAAGTCTAACTTCCTTAAAAATATAGATAGAAGATTTCTGATTTCGGATTTGGATTCAGCGACCCCAAATTCTTTAAAGTGTAAGTCCCATTTTCAAAAATACCCGAAAACAAGGGAGTTATAGCTGATTTTAATATAGCTTTCCATTATCATATGATTATATAGTACATACTAAGATAATAATACTCCTGCCTCACAAAGGGAGAGGCAAAGGTTTTAAGAAGTTTTTGAACACCTGAGAAGTTTATACATAAACATTTTTAATTTTTAAAAGTTCTAGTTTTCCAAAAAAATATTGAACTATGAAAAGATGAATCCAAATATGAAATCATAAATCATCTCCACTAAAATCATCTCACTCCCCGTCATCACCCAATAAAATAGGAGGAAAAGGAATGTTGTACAGTAAAATTCACTGAATTTCAATTGTCATTCAACAATCCAATTTATCAGGTTCAAATCGTTGAATATCACTTTAAATTCTCAGCAATTATTGACTATTTCTTTTTACAATCAGAAAAATCTATTATGAACATACAGTATAAACATTGTGCTGATCTGAATCGATCTATGGTAATAATAGGAATTGAAAGAATAGAAAATGTAATGGCATTCCAAGTAGTGATGTCTGTGTATTAGAACTGCTGAGTTGATAATGCATACTGAAAAAAAGTCATGAATAGCTCAGACCAGCCTGGCGACTTTGATGCTTTTGAAACCGGAATCTTGTTTTATTTTTATTAAAGAATGATACGGAATGAAAACCATGAATCATAGTACAAAGCTTTGTATCATGAGTAAGATTGACAATCATGGCTTGTCGATTTTAGTTGCTGACCTAAATCCTCATTCCTCAGTCGTAGAACTATGGACCAAGCGCGAGCATTTGCCTTTTATGTCATATACCGTCAACACAAACTTTTGACAGTGACTGTACAAAACTGAACAAACAATTCTCAGCCGCCATTTTTTCTTCATTCTATCAAAATACTTGAGTACACAAGTTGTATAATTGATTTGAAATGTATTTTTGGAACAATGAAATAATTTTCAAACATTACCGTATGAGAAACACAAATTAAAATACCTGAAATTACATTTTAAAAGTTTATAACCATCCTAGACTTCATCCATGCTTTAGTTAGCCTACCCGTGTAGGTTAGACCCACTTGTACCGGTATCAATAATATTGAGAAGTTCTTTCAGAATTAATCCATTGAAATTACTCATTTTCAAATATGATTTCTATTTTTTAAAAAAGAAATTCGGATAGAATACATACCAAATAACTCAATTTCTGTTGTTTTGAAATTCAGATTGTTGTATCACAGCTTTTTAAATTAGCCGCCATTTTAGGTTTGTATAAAAATAAAAACTGATCTCAGTTATGAAATCAAATCATGAAAAAAATATATTTTCTTGATTAATTTGAAATTAAATTGATTATTTTATCAAAGAAATGATAATTATTATTAGATTAAATTTAATGGGATGAATTGAGTAACAGCTCTGTACAGTCAGTGGCAAAATGGAGAGACTTGGAAACGTTTTTCTCCTATCTTTCTTCTAATTTGTTGCCATTATAACGTGAACCTCACTATACGAAGCGGAACTTTCTAACAAGGTGGCGGATTTTTGCGTGAGGGTACTAGCCAAGTTTCCATACTGTATGTATACTGTGCTTTTGTCGGCGTCAGTCGCTTGAAATCTGTGGTTTCTGATGTGAATAGATAAAAGTCTGCTTTTATAATTTAATACCTTTTTATAGTTTAATCATGAGATTTTACTATTCATTCTGCTATTTTTGATTTTTCCAAATGAAATTGTACAAATTTTATCCTAGAAAGTGTTATAAGTTATAACGTAATAAGTAAGTTTCTATAAAATGATACATAACCTAAATTACCAAATATTTCCGATTGAGTAAAATATATTACTTTCAAAAATTCAAAAATTGCTTCAACATTTATTGATGGTTTTTCACTTCATTCAAAAGTTAGTACTAATTTGACAGTCTCAGATTGAATTGAAATAATGTTACATGCAAAAGTAACTTACACTGCAACAGCTATAGCCCAGCTATATACCTGCCAAAACCAACCACTCCTAAGAACTTATATAAATATTATTACCTTTTACTATTATATCTTTTTTACTAACCTATTCTATTTAAATAATACTTGTTGACTGTCAAGGAACTATGGATTTGGAAAAAGAATGTACAATAAGTTATTAGTTGAAATGGAGAAGGTAGGTGTATATTACATGACAGGTAGGTTTATATGAGACCTAGGTCTGTTTCATATAAGTTACAAGTCCTGTATTATAGGATAAGTTCCTGTATTACAGGCATATTACATGACAGTTAGGTCTATGAGACCTAGGCCTGTTTCATATAAGTTACAAGTCCTGTAATATAGGATAAGTTCTTGTATTACCTACAGGTAAAAATTGAAAGTTTGTGTTTCATAAACAACTTTTCCTGTAAAACAATTTATAAGTGATTTGCCTGTATTAGAAGTAAATAATACAGGTCTTTATCATAGTTGTGTTTCATAAAAAGAAATTTCCTGTTTTACTAGACCTGTAAGTTGTTGAATATTTTATTATTGTTTAGACTATCCTAAAACTTTTACATGTGTAGGTAAAATCTTGAAAAGTGACATTTTGTTGTAAAGGCAACGTATTAAAATTGATGAAGTTCTAGTTCTAGTGAAGATGACTAAGTTATTATTCGTAGGCCAAGAATTTTCAAAAACAGAATTTCATAAAACATGATGTAGGAGAATATTATGAATATAATGAACGGTTTAGATTAAGCTTTCCTCAGTAAAGTGTTATTGGAAATATTCAGAAAATGTACGTCCATAATGTTTTATGTTTTTTATTAATTAATAACATATTGAGTTAATGTCGTTAATTAATTATTAACTTTTGATAATTATTTTTTTTAACATTACTACTTACATAAACATAACTTTTATAATAAGTTTGTAAGTTAGGTAGCCTAGTTATTATAATCTTGACTATTTATTATTAACACAATTATTTTCCTGCATGAATACTTAATACTTAATACTTACTTAATACTTCAGGTCGTTGTCAATGACTGGGGTTTCCAGATAGACAGTGTCGGAATTCTCAATAAAAATAACCTACATGGTCATTCACACTGTGGAGGTGCTTGACTCCCAAAAAGAGGTTCACTGTAAAACTCCTGTAGTGAGTAGAGTGGCTTTTCCAGGAGTTTACTTTTCAGAGTGGTATAGAACCAAGAGTTCGGTGTTTCCTGAATTGGTCTAGGAAGGCTGTTAAAAAATCTTATTGCCTGCGAAGGAAAGCTATTGTAATTCCCCGCCAGTCGGCTCCGGGGCACCTCCAGTCTAGTGGCATGTCGCGTATTGTGGCTGTGTATATCACACCTTTTTTGAAACTGCACCAGGTTCTTCTTGATATACATAAGCGAGCACAATACATATTGACTATACACTGTGAGTATCCCAAGATCCCTAAATAGTGGCCTGCAGTGATCCCTGAAGCCGGAAAATGTCACTATTCTCAGAGCCTTCTTTTGCAGTAGCAGCACATCGTGGACAGACTTCTCTGATCCACCACACATCTCAGCTTACGAAGGAGGTACAGCACTCTGGACAATTTCCTGCATACTTGATTCACATGATGATTCCAGCTCAATCGCTCATCCAACCAGAGTCCTAATAGTTTTACTGGATCTGATATGACTGGCTGTCTTTTCAATGAGAAAACCAAGATGTTTGTTTTATCCTCATTTAATTTGAGCTTGTTGGCAAGAAACCACAACTTAGCTACTTCTAAGAGTCTGGCGGACTCCTCCTTTGCCTGTTCCACAGTGACACCTCTGGCAATCAAGGTGGTGTCGTCCGCAAAAAGCACTGCCCCCTGACCGCTTGAGAAGTCGTTCATGAGTAATATGAACAACAGAGGGCCCAAAACCGAGCCCTGTGGTACTCCATGCTTAACGCCTCTCAGCCTCGAGCCAGCACCTCTCAGCTGCACCACCTGTTTTCTATTATCCAGATAGGATATCACTGTCTTAAGGACCTTGCCACCCAGACCATATTTCTCCAGCTTTCCAACCAATATCCTGTGAGGTACGCAATTGAAGGCCTTGCTAAGGTCACACAATGTGAGGGCAAGGGATTCACCATCCTCAAAAATTCTCTGAATGTTTTCTGTCAAAGGCAGGAGAGCACTAGTTGTGGATCGTCTGTTTCTAAATCCATGTTGCAATGATGACAGCAGCCCATTCCCCTCAAAAAAGTTGGTCATCTGCATTTTCATCTCTGTCTCGATCACCTTTGAGAAGATAGGCACCATGGAGATTGGCCTGAAGTTTGCTGGATCACTGGTCTCCCCCTTCTTGTGAATTGGCACTGTTCTTGCTGTCTTGAGACAGTCTGGAAACCTTCCTGCCACAAAACAGCTGTTAATGGCTGCAGCCAATGGTTCAGCTATTTGTTTTGCTGTTGCCTTTAGCACAAAGGTTGAAAGTCCATAGATATCCTGAGACCTGGAGTTTTTCAGGTTTGAAACAATTTTGGTCACACGGTCTGCACTCACCAGCTTCCAGTCCATCATCTGCTGTTGCACCTGTCCTACATTATTCATGGGATTTGAGCCACAGTCAGGCAACTCCTGCAGAATGTTTTCTGCCACACTAACAAAGTAATTGTTAAAGTCATCTGGATTGAGAGGTGATTCCATTTGAGGTTTCCTTGGGCGATGGGTATTTATAATGTCCCAGGCTGCTTTGCAGTTATTATCAGCAGACATTATAGTCTCTGACGTGTAGTTTCTTTTTGCCATGCCAACCTGAATCCTATACTCTTTTTTTGTTTTTGGTACTGGTTCAACCAGTAGTTTTTATCTTCAGGTGTCGCTGCTGTCTTGTACATGAAGCAGTACCACTAGGTTCTTCACCTGGGCTAGAGTTTTGTCAAACCATGGCCTATTTGCAGTTTGAGTTCCTCTTCTGCTGTTTCTCGAAACATTTCTCATGGTCTTTGGGAGTACTGTGTTGAAGACATTAACATAACCAGCCAACAGGATATCCAACATGTATTCTTGCTTTGTGAGTCCAAAAACCTCCGTCCAGTTGATGCCCTCAAGCTTCCTGCAAAGAATGGGAATTCTTTCTTCTCTCACCACAATGGAGTAGCTGATGTAGTTGCCCTTCCACGGTTCCTGAGTTTGTTCAGTCTTATGTAAACTTGCTTGAAGAACAACAGCGCTATGATCGGATATGAAGGGATCAACCACTCTGGTAGTATACTCCCAGGAGTTCAAGTTGGTTATCACAGTGTCCAGACAAGCATCACCCCTCGTGGGACAAAGACTTCCAACAAATAGATTGTGACTTCGTAATAGGTTGACAAAGATATCTCTCTCCTTGGATGGAATTTCAAGGTGTACATTGAAGTCACCACCAATGATTATTCTGTTTTGCTGCCTGCTCAAGATGAAGGATAAAAATTCATCGAGAAGCAGTGTGAATCCTTCAAAATCTCCATTTGGTGGATGGTACACTGACACAACAATGATATGATAGTCCACCAGCTCCACTGCTGCAAGCTCCAATGTGCACTCCTTGCAATAATTAGTAACCTCTACTATTTTATATTGCAGTTTCTTATTCAAGTAAATTGCAGCACCCCCATTTTTATGAAGATTCCTGCAGTAGATGCTGGCTAGGCTGATTGTGCCGATATTTCCATAGAAATTTGACTCCTCTTCTTTCAACCAGTGCTCTGTGAAGCACATAATGCTGGGCTCCATTTCGTCCACAAAGAGGTCAAGCACATCGAGTTTTGTTCTGAGGCACTGAATGTTTAGAACTATAATGATTACATCCTCTGGTTTTCTTTGCTTGTTTTTGAAAGGTGTCACTATTTCAGTGTTCCCCCTTGCCCCCTCTTGAATAAAAAATGCCTGAGTGTCACATACTTCGGCCATTTTGTGCTGTCCAGGATTGCATCCTTATAGTCAAACTCAACTCCAAGCTTGAAACTGCAGTATGACTTACTTCTAATACAGGCAAATGACTTGTAAATTGTTTTACAGGAAAAATTGTTCATGAAACACAAACTTTTAATTTTTACCTGTAATTCAAGAACTTTTACTGTCTTACAGGACTTTAATGAAACAGGCCCCTGGTGAATATTACAAGTGATTTTACAAGTGTAGAATTATTATTATGAAACATAATTCTACACAATTGTAAATTTTAATTTATAATGCCTGTATATTTAAGGCCCCTATATTAAAGGCCCCAGTATATATAAGGCCCCTATATTTAATTTATAGGACATGTAATACAGACCCTGTATTACAGGGGTTTTATGAAACAGACCCATTTATTATTTACCTCTATTACAGGCAAATTACTTGTAAATATTTTTACAGGGAAAATTGTTTATGAAACACACACTTCTAATTTTTACCTGTAATACAGGAATTTTTCAGGCCTTGTTTACAGGACTTTTAACTTTTATGAAACAGGCCCCTGGTTGCACAAAAACCGATTAAATTTTAACCGTGATTAATTTTACTAGAGCGAATCAGAGAAGGCCTTTTTTGACCGAGCGAAGTGAGGTCTAAGATTCAAGTCGACGGTTTGGCATTTCTCTTAATGTTTATATGTTTTTATGTTGCGCATTTACAGCGAAACGCGGTAATAGATTTTCATGAAATTTGACAGGTATGTTCCTTTTTTAATTGCGCGTCGACGTATATACAAGGTTTTTGGAAATTTTGCATTTCAAGGATAATATAAAAGGAAAAGGAGCCTCCTTCATACGCCAATATTAGAGTAAAAATCAGACTTTAGAATTATTATTCATCATAAATCAGCTGACAAGTGATTACACAGATGTGTGGAGAAGCCTGTTAATTGCTGTATATCCATAAGGTCTATAGTTTCAATCAGGTACTTATGGATGAGAATACTGCGTGAGGTCTACTGTTCACAGAACTATTAGTGATAAGACGGCTTCTCTGATTGGTTCTCGTGGAATTGACCATGATTAAAATTTAACTGGCTTTTGTGCAACCGGCACCTACATCGATAGATAGGGGAGGTCAAGACGAGTTCAACCATGTATCACATTGTTGTCGATTTCCAAGGATTAGCTGAACAAACATTGTGGAATGTTAAAATTTTTCATCGTTTTTTTTATAATTTTTTTTATGGTTACAATAGGTTTTTAAATGGTGCAATATTATGTAAAATTAGTCGAAATATGTAGTTAAAAATTCAAACAATCAGAAAAAGATAATTTCGAAGTGAAAAATCAATTGGAACAATTACAGGCTAGATTACTGGTCTCAGAAACTAAATGATAGCATCGAAGTGTCAACCAAGCCAACAACAGAGGCGGCGGCAGCAGCATCAGGAGGATACGAAACAGATGAAGAGGAGCTGAGAAGAGAAACTGAATGTATACTTCAGAAGAACAGAAGACCCAAGAAGAGGAAAGCAAGTGAATCCCCGACAATAGCATCCCCACCAAAACCTGTTGGCAAATCTACAAACAAGGTAAGAGACAATCAATCTTCAATTCGAGGTGTCAACAAGAACCCGAAGCCCCCTCCAATCACATTGAGTAATGTTGATAACTACAATGAAATCAAGGAGATTTTGCAACAAGTCAACTTGTAATATAGAGCTACAACAATGAACAACAAACAACTAAAAATAATGTTGAAATCTATTAAGATTACAGAGAACTCACTAAACTAATGAATACTAAGAAGTTGGAGTGGCACACGTATGAAAATAAACAAGCAAGGCGTATCAGAGTCAAGGTAAAAGATCTCCATCCTTCTTGCGATCCAGAAGAAATAAAGAATGATCTCAGGGATCAGGGGTCCAAAATCATTGATGTAGTTAATAAGATAAGAAAGAATCAAGTAGTTGGTAAATTAATGTAATCCGACTTCCTCTATTCATGCTTACGTTTGAGAATTCAAAAGACGTTGAAAAAATAAATGACTTGCTGAACATATGCTACATGCGAGTAAAAATTGAAGCCCTCCGAACCATATTATACCTCAGTGCAAAAGATGTCAGCAATACGGACATACTCAAAGGTATTGTCAACATGAAGCCATTTGTGTCAAATGTGTTGGCAAAAATTTAACTATAGAGTGCACCAAGGATAGGACTACTTCGCCCAAGTGCTAAAATTGTGGTGATGCTCACCCTGCAAACTATCGGGGTTATCTAGTTGCCAAAGAACTACAAAAAAGAAGGGATAATCTGAATAAGAATAAAATCCAACATTCGCAAACCAAAGTAAACACAAATAAGAAAATTGTTAAAAATGTGACATATATATGCTAATTTCACAAAAACGAATACCAAAGAACCAGGCCAAATAGTACCTATGGATGGTTCAAGCATTACTTCAATATTGAAATAGATAATGATGAAGTTGGATAGTTTCTCAAAAAGGCTCGATATTTTAGAAACTGCTTCACCAGTGCTAAACAAACCTCAAACAAGTAGATGGAGTCGAGAGAACTGAAAATAGTAACTTGAAATGCTAACAGCATTAGAAATAGAAAACTTGAATTAGAAATATTTCTAGAGACAAATAAAATAAACTTGAATTAGAAATATTTTCAGAGACAAATAAAATAGATTTATGCTTAGTGTCTGAAACTCATTCAACAACTGATTCATTTTTGAAAATAAAGGGCTATATATATATATATATATATATATATATATATACTATTCATCCAGACAACAAAGCTCATGGGGGCAGTGCAATAATAATCAAAGCCAACATTAATCATTACGAAGAATGCAACTTACAGTTACCGGAAACTCAGATCACATTAATAGGAATTGATACACTTGCACAAAATCTTGAGGTTGGAGCAATCTACTGTCCACCTAGATACAATTTGAAAAAAAAATGCATTACAAAACAATATTAGAGCATATGGGCGATTCAGGTGCAGATTGAGCATATTCATTTCAGGTGGAGATTTTAATGCTAAGCATTGGGGCTCACGGTTATCATCCACAAAAAAAAATAATTGAGAGATGCTATAAATGAATCAGGATGCACTTACTATTTTTCGTTGAGTCCAACTTATTGGCCTACAGACACAAATAAAATTCCAGATCTCCTTGACTTTTTCATATTGAAGAGAGTATCTAGTAATTTATCCACATTGAAGAGAATTTCGACTTAAGCTCAGATCACTCCGCTGTAGTGCTCACAATTAGTCAAAGATTAATTCAAAGACAATCTAAACCTACAATAATACTACAGATTGGAGAAGTTTTCAAATCTATTTAGACAATGAAATAGACCTCAATGTTCAATTAAGGACCAAACAACAGTTGGAAGAAGAACCTGAAAAGTTCATCACTAATTCAAAAATCAGCATGGCATAATACAAGGGAGCGTACTCATCGGACAGCAGGAGTAAACGATCTAGTGATAGAGAAAAGAAGATCAAGGAGATGGCAGCAATCACGGGACTCAGCAGATAAGAGAACTCTCAACAACAAGACTCAACAATTGAGAAGGGAGATTAAAAACTGGAAAGATGAAACTTTCAGTGAAAAAGTAGAGGAATTCGCAGAATATTTAGCTAGAACCTTCCAGCCCAATCAAATTGCAAACGGAGAGATTATTGAGACCATGGAAAATCAGATGAATCTGATATTCAGCCTGTCAGTGTAATTGAAGTAACGAGAGAAATCCTTAACAATCTCAGTACAAGAAAAGCACCTGGCTTTGATCTCATCACTGGGTGTGTTATGAAAAACTACCAAGAAAAGCTATTACTCTGCTCACTTATTTATTCAATGCAGCATTCAGACTGAAGCATGTCCCTGATACATGGAAAGTGGCTGAGATAATAATGTTACAAAAACAGGAAAACCACCTCATGAACTCAAATCCTACAGACCAATATCATTGCTCCCTGCTATTTCAAAGTTGTTTGAAAAACTTTTCCTCGAACGACTACTACCAATAATAGAAGAAAGAGACCTTATACCAGCACATCAATTTGTATTCAGAAAGAAACATTCTACAATTGAACAAGGTCACAGAATAACAAATATAATAAGTCATTGGAAGAGAAAAATATTATTGTTCTGCTTTTTTTTCTTGATGTAGCCCAGGCCTTCGATAAAGTTTGGCATGAAGAACTATTGGAAAAAACTCAACGCATTTCTACCATAAAATATGTGGAGTTGCTTTCCTCCTACATTGCAAATAGAACATTTAGAGTTAAGCAGAATGATGAGTATTCAAAACTGAAAGAAATTGGGGCATGAGTACCTCAAGGAAGCGTTCTCGGCTATATTATACCTGTTGTACTCTTGTGATATTCCTCAATGTGTTGGCGTCACTGTCGCTACATTTGCTAGTGACACTGCGCTTCTGACTTCAGGCGCCACTATAGAAGAAACATCCAACACTCTTCAATTAGCGGCAAATCAACTATGCCAATGGACATCAAAATGGAAAATAAAGCTGAATGAATCCAAATCATCGATCATCAACTTTACCAACAAAAAAGTGACAGAAACAATCAACATCAATCTGAATGGCCATAGAATTCCCTGTGAAAATACAGCAAATCTTGGAATGACATTAGATGTAAAACTGAAGTGGAAGGAGCACATCAAAATCAAAAGAAAACAGCTTTATATAAAATATGGACAAATGTATTGGTTGCTTGGTCGCCAATCCACCCTATCTTTGAAAAACAAGATCATTCTCTACAACCAAATCTTAAAACCAATTTGGGTATATGGGATCCAACTATGTAACCAAATAACCAACTAATTTCAACATTCCACCATGTTTTTTCAGCTAATCCTTGGAAATCGACAACAATGTGATACATGGTTGAACTCGTCTTGACCTCCCCCATCGATCTATGTAGGTCTCAATACTGGATTTCGCGGCTCATAAACTCAAGTGCCCCTGTAATATTTGACCTGAGATATAGGCCTATTGATTTTGTGAAATTTGTTATTGCTTGTAGACCTATCTATTTTGACGATGTTTACATTATTGTTTGTAATGTTTTGACAATAAAAACATCTTTAATGGTAATACATTCGGGTTTTAGTGGTTCGCCAAAACGAAAAAATGAGCGACTGTATGTGAAGCAAGAAGTAAGAGCTCTTTTTTTGCACCACTTTCTTTTTATTTTGTTTTAATGTGTATTGTTGTTGTTGTTAGCATGTATTCTTTTTGTCAATCTGTATGAAACTTGCATGTGTGTGCCAAAAATTAAATTGAATTGAAAATAAAATTGGAAGAGTGAGATACCAGAATAGGTGGCAGTTTTAGCAGAGTCTGAGTGATTGCCAGCCGATTGCCAAAATCTTGCAACCCTAGTCTAATCTTTAATGAGCGCAATAATGCCCCGCGACTTGCTCGGAAACTTAACGACCGACTGGTGGCTAAAGGTCCAACACTGTCTTAATGACACTGCAATCTATTAGGTGCTGTACTTATATTATTGTTGCCAACATAATGTCGTCTATAGGAACTAATAGAAACTAGCGACCAAGGACAACAAAAAGTGCAATTCCTAAGCCATGACTACGATTCCAGCTGCGCGGCTGTTATTAATTGCCATAGATTATGAAAACCAGTGTGATTTTTTAGTCCTATAACTAAGGTTTACCCTATTCCAAGTGCGTAGTGATTTATTTCCAGTACAAGAAAATTTTGTTGTTATACGAAGTTGGTAGCCCTAGTCAATCGGTATAAACACGGCAGTGCAAGCTGATTATCCTTGAGCTGCGTAACATTATGTGAGGACTCCGGTGGTCTTATGATTAGAATGATTTCTATCATAGATCATGAATATTTGGTGAAAAGAGTCAAAGCGTGTATAACTTCATCATGCATCTCAATGTTCAAACATAAGTTCTAAATAGTGTGTTTGTCTTTCGGTCCACAAATTTTATAGTTTTTTTAAAGTTTGGAATTTTCCAATTATTTGTAATTAATTTAATTCAATTTAGAAGTATTTTTTCAATTTAAAAATTATTTTTGTGTTTATGGATTGTAAACTGAGTGTGTAATTGAAGAATTTTGAAGTGACACATAACCTCTAGTTACATTTGGATTTTTTCTGTAAGTTGTATAATTCTGAATGATTAAATAAATAAAATAAATTCAGTGCGGCTACAGCCGTCGTTCAGGAATTGGACTGGTGGCCGAATGTAATACGTATGAACCTAACACCTAATTAGGCTGTGATTGAGCTCATTGATAAAAGCATCAATGTTTCAGTTTTTTGATTTGCTTTTGTGTAAAATAATAAGCCATTGATCTGTAGTTCATGAGAAAAATATTTCATATCGTAATAAACTGCTTTCATGTCACGTTTTCCAGAATACTTGCTTGGTTGTACCTTTCCGTGATAATGTCGTGTGTCAATGTTGATGAGTTTGAATTTGTCCCACCAAAGAAGGCAGTTCTCAAAATGAGTGACATGGAAGTATGGGAGAAATCAGAGGCTTATCTTGTAAGTATTCATTGTTCATTTCATTTAATCAATAATTTAACCCCATTGTTTGAAAAATTAAAAGTGTTGACAACGGTGAAAATTCATGGCATGTATAATTGAACTGGAAAAAATGTTTGCCTTATGACAGTCTGATACAATAACGGGAACTGGAAGAATCTGCTGAACCAAAAACCTGGCTTTTTTGTAGTACTGAGGGCCCCCATTTGATGTGGAAGCATATTTCCAGGGATATTACTTAGATATTAATTAAAAGAGTTTAATATGTCTTGAAGATATCATGAGATCTGGTATAGGAACGATCTCTATCTATTTCAAGGAACCGGCAAATTTTAGTCATGTAAGAGATGCACCACTTCTTCACGTCTCCAACGAGCCTATTCAGATTCTACTCCAGTGAAAGTTAACAGAAATTCAGCGACGAGTGGTAGTGGTAGTGCTCCAGTGACGATCGACCAACTAAATAGTGTATTAACAAGAGTAGAAGACGAGCTACTAGAAAAGCTTGTAACTGAAATAGCTGCTTGCAGAAAACCTCTAGAAGAAGATGCAAAGGAAGGAAGAAAACTTATTCCTAAAAACCAAAGGTAGTTGGACCTGAAACAAGACGATCTGGAGCAATATAATTGAGACTTTACCAAGTTTAAAAGTTCACTCCTGTGGGAATTTTCTCAGTGCTACATGTTTTTCTATTGAAATGGTCACTTCCTGCAAGTACGGTACTTGAGTGATTCTTGGACCATAGAATGAGGTGGACCACTCACATTCATTATGCAAATAATAATGGATATATTATGCAAATTATGCTATTCTAATCTCTCTCTCTTATCCAGTATGTAGTTCATCATCCTGAATGCATATATAGGGTGTTTACGAACTCCCTGCCAATACTCTAGGACATTGTTCCTAGGTGAGAAACATATTTAAATTGTCCGGAAGTCTTCAGTTACTCACACAGCGGCCATTTTGCTTTTTCCACTCATGTTTTTTTCTAAATAATGGTTGAACATACGAAATTGAAACTTTGCACATTCATTTATAACAACTAGACAAAGCTACAAAAAAATATGATAATTTTTCAAATTAATAAAACAATATAAAATCTTATAGCACCCTTTATTTTTAAAAAAACTTTAAAATAGTTTAACAACTAGTTTTGGTGATATCACACCATCGTCAGGTTATAAAATAAAATTATTGAATAAATGTTTACTAATTGATACAAAATGAACATAATATGCTTAATTTCATATGATTAATTTATTTCTGGTTAAAGATATTAAATTTAAATTTAAAATTTAAAATTTTATCTATTCACTTTTAATTTTATCAAAAATAGGATTATTTAAGTCAAATTGGATTATATTTATTAAATTATTCCTATTCAATTTTGCAGTTTTATAGATATAAAATTCTTCTTTTACATTCAATTTATTACTTTCATTACCAATGCTTAATATTTTCATATTAGAATTGATATTGATATAATTATGATTATTTTCAATAAAATGCTTAGCAAACGCTGATTTTTGAGTAGTATTTTTTTTTATTTTAAAGCCTGAATATGGCTTTATTGTCAACTTCTATCCCAACTAATGAAACTATTAACATTTTAAAGCAAAACTTGATTGAAAATGATGTGAACAGTAATGAAATAGATGATTTAATAGCATTACAAAAACTTGTATAGAACAAAATTATTTCACTTTCAATGACAAAATTTATAAGCCAAAGGAAGGTTTAGCTATGGGGTCACCATTATCAGGATAACTTGCTAACATATATATGAACAATTTGAAAAAGTCTAAAATTATGAATAATAATAATAATCCTTTGAGAGAAAATATCATTTATTGGTAAATTGGTAAATTTCATATGTTGATGATATAATATGCTTATACAATAATAATGATGAAACATATGAAGATTTAGAAAAATATTTAAACTCAGTTTCACCTTCTACAAAATTTACTATGCAAGTTCAAAAAGAGAAAATACATTTTTCAGACTTGAAAATAAGTAAGAGAAATGAGAAACATAATTTTAATACCTTCAGGAAACCCACACATACAAATTCTCTAATTCCAAAAGACTCTAACCATCCATGGCAGCAAAAAACAGCAGCATTCAGATCAATGATTTATAGATTGATAAATATTCATTCCTATGTCAAAAGAAAATTATGAAAAAGAAGTGAAAATTATAAAACATTTTGCAGTAACAAATGGATATGATACCAAATTTATTGATAAGATGATATATAAGCAAAAATATAAACAAATTAATCCACAAAATGATAGAAATTCAGAAAATAAGGAATATATTTGTGTTCCATACAACACTATTCTCAATAAGACAATCTTCTTTATTAAATCAAAAGCATTATTCGTTACGAATAAACAACGAATAATGCTTTTGATTTAATAAAGAAGATTTATAATAAAAAACAGGAACAATTTAAAAATCAGGCGTTTATAAATTGGAATGTAGTAATTATTGTCAAAAATTTTACACTGGTCAAACACATAAACGTTTTAATAAAAGCTGAATCTTTTACCATCGATAGAACCCTCCCAGAGGGTCATCTCCCAAAAGTCCCAAGAAATCCCTTTGGAGCTTTCCCCCCTAGCCCCCCTCAAAGTTGAAAAATGCAGGTAATCACGGAAAATCAATTATCTCTGTACCCATTGATCGGAAACAGTTCTATTATATGCCATTCGATTCGTTACATTATGGACTACAATATTAGTTATATTCATTTTTTCAATAAAATTAACAGTTTTCTTGATAAAATAATATATATGTAAAAATTTAGGGGGTTTGCGATTTGATTTTTTTGTTTTCTTCGATTAACTTCAAAGCAAGTAGTTTTAAAGAAAAATGAGACAAATAATTAATGTAGCCACTCTCATTGCAAATCCATTGATGTATATTGTTATGTATTTGCGATTTGATTTGACGCCGTGGAAGGGGAAACAGTCGACGCGGAACGGCGCGGCTGACTCTCTTAGCCATAGTAAACAGCAAACTGGAAATCAATTATCTCTGTAACCATTTATCGGAAAAAAATCTTTCATATGTCATTCGATTTGTTAAATTAAGGACTACAATATTAGTCCGATTTATTTCCTCAATAAATCGAACAGTTTCCTTGATAAAATAATATAATGTAAAAATTTAGGGGTTTTTCGATTTGATTTTTTTGTTTTCTCCGATTAACTTCGAAGCAAGTAATTTTAAAGAACAATGTGACAAATAATTATTGTAGCCACATTCATTGCAAATCCATTGATGTATATTGTTATGTATTTGCGATTCAAGTTGACGCTGTGGAAGGGGAAACAGCCAACACGGCTGACTCCCTTCAGCATAGTAAACAGAATAATACTGCTGTCTACATTGAATCTCATTTACACTATGGCGCTCGAAACAATTAATTTTGTCTATTGTTTTGACATGCGCTGTATATAGATTTTCACTTTTCAATACTCTAAAAAATATTTCAATTTTCTTGATTTATCCATGCTCATGATAAAAATCAGGATTTCGTTGTTTGATCACAGAATTTATTATATTAATTCGAAGTGTGCCTTCTGCATACGAGTCAGAGGTAACACAATTTGATAACTCTAGTTTCAGATATTGATGTTTTTCAACAAAGTTTCATGATATATTATGTGTCCGACTCCTTCATCTTATCCTTATTTTGTGAAAATGAAGATTCAAAATTTCTTTTCATAGCTTCTCTTGTGTTTTATCTTGTTCCATCACTCTTTATTATTTAAACACTTGATAATGGAATGAATATCATCAGATCACGTGAACAAAAAATAAATAAAAGGGTGGGCCTACCTGAGATACTAAATTATAACACTGTACTCCTGATAAGTTGAACTTTTTCAAGCTGAACGTAGATTAATTTGTTGCACATTCGGTTCAAATATTAACAAATGTTACCAAATATTACCAATATTATCACATATAGTGAGAACGAATTACTCTGAAGCTTTCTATTCTCACTGAACATGAAGAGGCAATACCAAGCCAGAATCGCAGTTCCGTTCAAATCATTATTTTCAGAGCTTTCAAATTGATGCTATGGATGTTATCCCCATCTCACAACTTCCCTATTTATCCTTATCCTGATTCAGAATAAAGTTGTTGATCTCTATAATCACAAAAATCAATGTACAGTACCTAAAATAAATAGTAAAAATAACAAAATTTCTAGTAATAATGCAACTTTTTCTAGGTACGAATTTCAAGGCTCATAGAATTACTTTTTCTCAATCACAGGCAGAAATTCCAATGATCATCATAATAGTAATTTAATGAAAATTGTTTGTATTGTACATTGTTCGACGTAAGATAAGCTACATCTTTAAGGTAATCAACATATTTAGGATTATCATGTTTATGAATGAAAGCGAGACTGTGATAGAAGATTGGTCAAACTGAAATATAAATATTATATACAATACATATTTCTGATCAACTATAATTTTACAAATGATAGTATCAAGCCGTAATGAATTGGGCAACTGAATTTCAAAGTTACTATCCACTGTTCAAATCGCACTGTGATTTCCTTTTATTTCCAAATGGATTGAATGTACTCTTCAACGTAACAATTATTGTAAAAAAACCAGTGGAATGTGAACGTCATCCAAATAGCATTTGAATTTCAATTTTTAGATCATGAAATTCATAAAAAACTAATTCTTGAGAGAATAGTGATGGAATGCAAACAGTGCAAGTAACATTGATACAAAGCGAAACAATGCAAATCAACATCGATTAATTTAATACTGGACTTATCAAATTTATATTATTTATAAAGCTTATAAAATGTAAAACCAACATTTCAAATTTTCTCTACTGGAGCAAAACATCGATAGAAAATAAAGAAGAGCCCATTATAAGCACAATATACTTGTGTACTAGAATTCACTTGAACTAACTCATCACTTCAACCCTTCAATGATCACAATGAACTAGAATGGTACATAAAAACCATGAAATTGATAATCAGGTAAATTTTTCAAATAGCTTCACCCAACTAAATCTGTGAATGCTAAGTCATAAGAATTCATGTTCAATAGATTTAATTTGAATGCTTCAAATAGAAAATGATCTATTCTTTTGGTGCCCTAATCAAAATCAATTTCAATCAACATTAATCGACATAAAGAAAAGCTTCTGCCAACCTTGTGTAATGAATGACAAGATGCGAGTGGAGGTGAAAAATCGATGTTAACAAAAATAATAGAAGATGATGAATCATCTTTCAATACGTATTAATCTTATACGGTAGGGTACTTTGTGGTTAAATGTGAAACACTTTCATGATTTTCCTACCTTTTATGCATGCTTACTCTTCCTTAATCTGTATGTTTGCATGGCTTTCATCTTTAGAATCTACTGAATTTTCATATTGGACTATCTAAATAATGTAGATTCAACTAGTAAGAACGGAAGATAAGCTACTTTACAGAGAGAATCATAGAAAGTTTCAACTCAACAAGCCCAATGTATAAATTTTATTGTGCCCCAGCCATCATATATATTTGGCTCAACTGTAGGTATATTATCAACCTGGCTTGGAGAATATTAACTGTAGAAAACAGCAAACACTGCACGCTATGATTTTTCAGGAAATCGCCACTGTTAACACTATTGTAATCTATGATTTATCTCAGTTTTTGACATTCATAACTTATGATAAATTTTAGCATAGAATTATGATCATACACACATATTTTAAATATGTATTATATTATGTAATAGTATGAATATTTTATCGGTTGCAAACAATATCTTTGTCTGTCATAGAATGCATGATTTAGCACATATATAACAACAAAATGATTTTAGAGAATTTAGAAAATTTAAATGTGAAAAATTAGTTTCATCGCATGTCAAAACAATAGACAAAATTGATTGTTTCGAACGCCATAGTGTGAATAAGATGCAACTTAGAAAGCAGTAGGCCTACTACTGTATTTTACTGTTTACTATGGTGAAGAGAGACAGCCACGCAGTACCGCGTCGACTGTTTCCTCTTCCACAGCGTCAAATCGAATCGCAAATAAATAACAATATACATCAATGGATTCGCAATGAATGTGGCTACAATAATTATTTGTCACATTGTTCTTTAAAATTACTTGCTTCGAAGTTAATCAGAGAAAACAAAAATCAAATCGAAAAACCCCTAAATTTTTACATTATATTATTTTATCAAGGAAACTGTTTGATTTATTGAGGAAATGAATACGACTAATATTTTAGTCCATAATGTAACGAATCGAATGACATATGATAGATTTTTTCCGATTAATGGTTACAGAGATAATTGATATCCAGTTTGCTGTTTACTATGGCTAAGAGAGTCAGCCGCGCCGTTCCGCGTCGACTGTTTCCCCTTCCACAGCGTCAAATCGAATCGCACATACATAACAATATACATCAATGGATTTGCAATGACAGTGGCTACATTAATTATTTGGCTCATTTTCCTTTAAAACTACTTGTTTCGTAGTTAATCGAGGAAAACAAAAAAATCAAATCACAAACCCCCTAAATGTTTACATATATATTATTTTATCAAGAAAACTGTTAATTTTATTGGAAAAAGAAATATAACTAATATTGTCGTCCATAATGTAACGAATCGAATGGCATATGATAGATTTTTTACCGATCAATGGTTACAGAGATAATTGATTTCCCGTGTTTACCTGCATTTTTCATGTTTAGGGGGCTGGGGTGGAAAGCTCCAAAGGGATTTCTTGGACTTTTGGGAGAATGTCCCTCTGGGAGTGTTCTATCGATGGAGGGAAGTTCAGCTTTTATTTAATTTTCGGATCGAAACTGCTTTTTTGGACCTTCATTGACTGGGCTATTAGCTAAGAATATTAGATTATAAGTTGAAATCAGGTGACTTTTAAAAATCATATCAAATGTTTCTTAGCAGCTAACCCTTTTAAAAATCATATCAAATAATTCTTAGCAGCTAACCCATTAAACAAGATTGAATATGTTTTATACAGTAGCTGAAAATATTGGGTTATAAGTTGAAAGTCAGGTGACTTTCAAAAATCATATCAAATAATTATAACAGCTAACCCTTTAAACAAGATTGAATATGTTTATACATTAGCTAAGAATATTGGATTATAAGTTGAAAATCAGGTGACTTAAAAATCATATCAAATGTTTCTTAGCAGCCAACCCTTTAAACAAGATTGAATATGTTTATACATTAGCTAAGAATATTGGATTATAAGTTGAAAATCAGGTGACTTAAAAATCATATCAAATGTTTCTTAGCAGCCAATCCTTTAAACAAGATAGAATATGTTTATACATTAGCTAAGAATATTTGGTTATAATTTGAAAATCATGTGACTTTTAAAAATCATATAAAATGTTTCTTAGCAGCCAACCCTTTGAACAAGATTGAATATGCTTATACATTAGCTAAGAATATTGGGCTATATGTTGAAAATCAGGTGACCTTTAAAAATCATATCAAATGTTTCTTAGCATCTAACCCTTTAAACAAGATTGAGTATGCTTAAACATTAGCTAAAAATATGGGTTATAAGTTGAAAATCATGTGACTTTTGAAAATCATATCAAATGTTTCTTAGCAGCCAACCCTTTAGACAAGATTGAATATGTTTATACATTAGCTAAGAATATTGGGTTATAAGTTGAAAATCAGGTGACATATTATCATAGGGTACTTTAACATAATGATGTTATATATTTGTATTTTGTTTCATGTTATCATTATATTATCTATATAAATAAAAATCGAGCCTCAAATTTTGACATTTAATAACTTTTTTATGTATGTACCGAATTTGATGATTTTTTGGTTGTGTTCTTTATGTTCAGGACCAGGTTTATAGCCTATCAAATTCATAATCCGACTTCAGGACTCTTCCCTACGTTCCTTCATAGTTTACATGTAATCCTCATGGGAGAAGTTTTTTGAGCTGGCCACAAACAGAAATAAAAATCAGCTGTTATAATAATTACGTCATCAAACACCCGTCGGTAGATAGTAGACAAGAGTGTGTGCTGCTCCATAACCGCCCATGTATTTTATTCCAAACGCCCCGATTAAAAACAAAATGGCTGTTTTGTGTGTAACCATCCAGCAGTGCGGTCTCAGGTTAAATTTTTGAATTTGAATCGCCCGGTTTTCCACCTCATAATCTGCAATTGAAAGTTGGTGCAGTAGTCATTATGTTAATGAACATAAACCAACCACGTCTTTGTAATGGCACTCGGCTTACAGTGAAAAAATTTATGAACAACGTCATCGAAGCCACAATTTGGGTCAGCACCTGAATCAGCAACTATGAGCACATTACAATCATCTATATACATTATATGAAAATGAATGGGTTGATAGAATTGGCTATCTCGGAATTGAGTCAACGAATTCCGAGTTAGCCAATTCTATCAACCCAAATGAATGTCTGTTTGTGTGTTAGTTTGATTGTTCCCTATAGAATTGAAAACTACTCGACAGAACGGCATGAAACTTTGGGAATATATTGTGTGCATATTACGGATGGTTTCTGACCAGAAATTTTAATAGGGGGGCTCTCTCACTCAGACACAAAAAGAAGGAGAATGCTGCCAGGTAGTGGGAGCGATTAGTGGAGGATAGAGCATCGGACCTCTCCGTCTTCGAGAAAGAGCCGTGTTAAAAGTAATTTATCTCGCACTTTAGCTGTAAATAATGGTTCTTTAGAATACCTATATAAATAAATCAGTCCCCTATCATTAAGGAACTGAAAAAATGTTAGGAAACAATGATTCACCTCATGAAAGTGAGTTGTTCATATCGCATCATTAATTACTGAAGAATGACAGAATAATTTAATTTTTTTAACTTTCCTTGCCCTATTACCATAGGTAAGGAAAGTATTGCTTTCCGAAAAAAATATTAAGGTACCCCAATTTCTGAATTTCTATACGTTTTAAGGTCCCCTGAGTCTAAAAAAGTGGTTTTGTGTGTGTGTGTGTGTGTGTGTGTGTGTGTGTGTGTGTGTGTGTGTGTGTGTGTGTGTGTGTGTGTGTGTGTGTGTGTATGAGTGTATGTGCGTCTGTGTACACGATATCTCATCTCCCAATTAACGGAATGACTTGAAATTTGGAACTTAAGGTCCTTACACTATACGGATCCGACACGAACAATTTCGATGAAATGCGATTCAAGATGGCGGCTAAAATGGCGAAAATGTTGTCAAAAACAGGGTTTTTCGCGATTTTCTCGAAAATGGCTCCAACGATTTTGATCAAATTTATACATAAAATAGTCATTGATGAGCTATATCAACTGCCACAAGTCCCATATCTGTAAAAATTTCAGGAGCTCCTCCCCATCTATGCAAAGTTTGATTTTAGATTTCCAATTATCAGGTCTTAGATATAATTTAAACAAAAAATTTCTAGTGGAAACGATTGAGCATGGACATCTATTCAATTAATGTCCAGTAACATTTTCACCTAAAATTGAAAATAAGCTTGAAATTTGAGAAAATGTAATTATTCAATTGCAAACTATTGGCAACTGTTGATTCTATTAAATCATTCACTATGAAGAGATAGCAGATCTCGTGTGTATCCATCGTTATTGACCTGTCACCAGCTGGCTCAGATCTTTGTCTTGAGATGCGCGTTCACACTGGCGTCAGGTGATCAATTTTCATAACGGCAAGGAAAGTTGTGTAAGTGCGCCACACCAGATTTTTTAATTCAGCTCAGCTGATATTCATCCTAAAATGGAAGATCGAAAGAATTTATGGATTTCTGTGTGATTCATTGTACATCGTATATTTCCTGGACCATCTATTGACAATCAAAAACTATGGACGCATTAAATTCATCTTTGAAACACTGATTTAATCTATCTATTTTTTTTAATTCAACACTTTACTAATAGATATTATCACGAATCGATTGAGATGAATATGTTTTCGGAATAATAAATGCTGTATGACTAAGCACATAGGAAGTACGTATTGAGATCTAAATGGAAATATTGATTGTCAGATAAATTTCATGATTCACCAAATAAAGTCAAGTATGACATGAGATACATTGACTTTTTGGCGGTACGAAGTTCGCCGGGCCAGCTAGTATTGTATATATTTGACTGTTGTATTGTATCTGAAGATCTCAGATATGACTGCAATAAAGTTTCGATTCTATTCTATTCTAATGTTAAAAACAACTTTTACTATTTTAAAAGTATTACATTTCTTACTCAAAATCCAATATTTCAGGAGTATATGGGATTTATTATGGCAATGAATGAGGCAGTGAAACATCAGCCTATGAAACTGTCTGAAACTCCTGAAAGGCTGAAAGGTATGATGGATCTGTTGAAAACATTGGATGATTGGGTTGATGAGATTCCACCAATTGAACAACCTCAGCGTTTTGGAAATAAAGCATTCAGAACTTGGTGTAGCAAGTTGAATACCGTAAGTTTTTACAGATTTCATATTATCACATTTGTGATTACATTTTTTATATCAATGAACCCAATTTATTTATAAATTCTTCAAGATATTTCTTTAATAGAGAAGTCAACTGACCTTTTTTTCTTTGTTTCATTATTGCTTGAAGTTTTAGACTTCTTGCATTTATTTGGTGTTGAATTCATTGAGTTATGCTTGACCGTACTCTATTTTATAAACACCATATCCAAAATGTTGCTGAGAATCTGAAAACAAGAAACAATATTGTTCAAAACTTTGTGCTGTTCTGCTCTGGCGTGGTGTATCCCACCGCTGAATATTGTGCTGCTGTGTGGATGAATAGTGTCCATGAATACGCAACTAAATAGTCAATACGCAACTAAACACCACTATGCGTTTAATCACTTGGCCAATTAGATCCACCCCCATTTATATTGGCTCTCAGTTCTCAACAATATTGCTCCACCGGGGCTGCCTGGATCTTTTGCTCTTGTTCATGAATACAAAAAGATAAGGAGTAACAGGACACTTACAATCCATGGATTTGGGTAATCGGTTAAAGTAATCCTTCCATGCGCATGGTAGAGTAACTGAGCAATAAGAATTTCTCCAAGAGCGAGCTGAGATGAAAAGTGGATGGAAAACACCCCCCTCAGCATCTGCTTTGGATAATCAGATGGAGTAAATGAGGCTGGATTTGAACTGCCGAGACGAACGTGGACGGCCCTCAACAGTGATAAAACAGGCCATGGGAGATGTGGGGCTACCCTCAATGACTGGGGTAGTTTACACTCCCCTGCTTGTAATTGTGGAGAAGCTAGTCAGACGATGAAGCATATTATCAACAATTGCAAACGACGTGCCTACTAAGGCGATTCAATTGATTTCATTTCAACTTCTCCACAATCACTATACTACATTGACAACCTTGATATTTAAATATGATATTTAGATATGTTACTTACACAGGAACAATGCCCTTGAGTATTGGTAGTTCGTAAACACTCTTTATATATAAACACGAAATGGCACTGATCCATTCACTCACTCATTCATAAATAATCAGAAGAACTGGAAATCTTCTGGACCAAATACGTTCAAATTTGGCAGGTTTGTTCATTTGGTCATCTAGAGGCGCACTAAGAACGAATTTGAAAAAATTCCAAAGATACGCCCAAAATCTACGTTTTTCAAGCGGTTTTATGCATTTTCTCAGCTTCTTCAAGAACCAATTGGTAAAAAAATTTTAAACTTGGCACACAGGCTCAGCTGAGATATAAAAATGTTGTATTTAGTCCAGGCGCTAGCTTACATTGAGCATACATGAGAGAGGCAGAGAATTTGACTTCGGATTATTCTTAGGGGGTCTTTATTTATTTACATTGTGAAACTTTTTTAGTGTATATGGAACTGAATGGCCCATATGAATAAAACCAGAGCAAATGCTCATGAGCAAGAGCATGGAGCATAAGGTTTTGCTCATGAGCAAAAGGTAGAAGCAAAAGCATTTGCTCATTTTCATATGAATAAACTTTACCTTATACTCTTACCTTATGCTCCTGAACTCTGGAGCAAATGCTCACGTATTTTAAAGATTTTTCATCAGCTGATTCGCTTTTGTTGCCTTAATTTGTTTTTATAGCTTACGGAAACGCTAAATATGCAAGTAGGGTGCACCGCTTGTGTTTGCGTCGTCTGCTCTGTTTTCTATTTATGATTATGAATAGAGTTTTAGGTTAGTTGAGTTTAGAATTTTGAAATAATAGCGTGAAAAAATGTCATCTCTATAATAATCTTCAGCATATTCTTATAATATCAATAGCCTCCATATAATCTTCTACACTCTCATCTTCTTAAATGCCTATTTCCTATTTTGTGTTGGCTATCTTTATAACAGGTAGCTATCTTTTGTTGGGATAATGGTGATATATATCATGGTTGAATCTGAAAAGAGTTCTATAGTTCTCAACTATTGGTTGTGATCGTATCTGGTATAGCTTCCTCTTCCTTATACGAATTAGTTGAGCCATTTTACTATGAGCAGAAGGTGATAAGCTGCTCTAGACTAGACTCACCTTTTTTGAAGCATTTGCTTCAAAAGTTGAGCAAATGCTCTAGTTTATTCATACAATTTTGAGCAAAAGCTTTTACTTTAGAGCAAATGCTCGAACTATTTTCTTGATGAGCATGAGCAAAAGGTTTTGCTCACGTTTATTCATAGAAAAATAAATAATAAAAAAAATAAATAAATAAAGGCTTTTATTGAACGAAATTTCATTACATTTTAGAAAATAATCAAGTAAATGTTAATACATTTTTATTGTCAGCATTTTCTCCTTGGCTGAGTGCCGTCAGGAGGCACTATATTCATAGAAAATGAAGCAAATGCTCCATATTTTAGAAGTATAAGCAAATGCTCAACTTTATTCATATGGCCCAATGTCGTCACGTCCCATGTTGGTCGACAGATTGGTGGTGGGGGGGTGGGGGTAAGTTGTAAAAAACTTAGTTTAATCTTATAAACTTAGTTTAATATAAATTTACATTTGAAGAACAAATAATGCCAATTACTCCCATGTTATTTGACTGAATATTTGATTGTAAAGTAAATACAACTCTAACCAACTAATTACTGTAACTACGAATAGGTACTTTTCATCTGGCTGAATTTGGCTATAATAAGTTAATTCTGCAAGAAGACTAAGAAATTACTGTTTGAAATAAACGATACTTGTATTTCAAGAAATATAGTAAAATGGAATAATGATAACATATATGTGTTTTTGTTTCTATTTCAAGCTATTTTATTCTGATAAGCTGCAGGCTAAATTATTAATTACATACTGGCCACGCTTAGGGCCTACTTGTTGTAGTGGTCAGTTAATTTCCAAAAAATGTTTGTGCAATATCTTAGTTTTTTATGGTGGAAATGGAATTTATTATTGATTCATCATCGTAAAAATTATTTTTAGTATGAAAAAGTTAAGATTTCGTGAATTTTAAGTTTGTCGTGAACTTTCGAGAAATCATATCCAATATAATAATAGATATGTATCAAAACAAAATAAAACTAAAATTTAAATATTTAAGTATTTAATTACAACGCGTTGAAATTTATTTTTTTTAAATAATGAACCTTTTACCATCAGGAACTGGAATAGTGTCCAACAAATATTTGAGATAGCATCTATCAAATTTCTGTATCTTATTGCATGTCACATTAATAAATCTCTGCCACAGCTTTAGAAATTAAGTCTCGATGGTTTGGATAGCATATTATTGGAGTGATTCTTTTACTCTGCTACTTCTAGTATGTTCACTACCTTTGTTTAAATTTCGACCATATACATGAAAAACAATTTCCACCTGCATCAATCCATCTTCATTGAGAATTTTCTTACTTCTTCTTATCACAAAGTTTCCATAATCTTGTAGCGTATTGAACGTTTTGAGAAGTGAAGTAGGAGTTGAATGCAGGCGAGCCATGTCATCATTATGTGAATTTGTCAACGATATTCAGGGATTTTGTCAAATTCACAACTTGTCTCACTTACAATTTCATGTATCAAGTGAGATTAAGCGTTTTTTTTTTTAAATCCATCAGATGTTGACAGAGATTGCGGTTATTGTAGAAATGCATGCTGCACTAAAACTTTAATGCTGGATTATCTTTAAACAGCTAGTAAAAATAATACAAAGATCAGATATTTTTATTTTAGAATGAACTAAGTCTAGGATTTTTTGTTTGATTGCATCGTGAAGAATGATAGCACTCTTTCTTTTTATAGGTGAGAATACACTTTTACGCTCTGTTACAACTCTGTTCAGATAAAAATCGTTGGAGAGCGAATAAACTATTTCTTTCTACATTCAAAAGAGAATCACTTCTTCACTTGCTTCCAAACCATTGATAACATTTTGCAGATTTTGGTGTTCATCAGAGTCTTGAAGAAAAATATCATGTCCTCGTGAGAAGGTTATACGCTTCTGGAAATCATTCTTATCTCTCATTATTTTTGTTTTGCTTCCTTCGTTGACTTCCTTCACAATTTCCAGTTATATACATAATGATATCAACATACTTGAACAGAATATCTTTGATGGAAGTTTTATTTGAATATAGTAGCAGCCATTTCAGAAAAGCCTTCGAAGAACTAGCTATTCCAATTACTCCCCCATGAGTTTAGATGATCAAATGAGGATTTGCTACAAAGCATGATCGGTTGCCACTTTATTAAATTTTCAATGTTTCCTTTTGACAGAGAGATTTCCTTATTGGATATCATTTTCTACTTCTGTGGGTATTTTCTTCATATTTTTTAGATATAACACAGACTCAATAACATAGTTTGTGTGATTGAATGAAAAAAGTATGGGATCATTTTCTCATACAGCAGTTTCTATGTGCAAAACCAGAGTTCTTCCTTATCAGTACGAATACAATTTACGATAATTTAAACTATGCTACAATAATCAGTCATAAATTTCAAGTAGTCATTGATTTTGCATTGTGATTCTAAAAAAAAACTCCACAAATTGCTCCTGACTTAGCTCATATTTGAACCGTTCATGAGTCCCTCTTGTAGTTGTTTGATTGCTTCCTCTCACACCTCTATTAAACTGAGCTCCATCAATAAATTTCCAAAAGTATTCTCTTCGAATATTTCAGATTCAACAAATATAGGCTATATCCTATTCCACTTTCATTCAAGTACTACCCCAAGACAATCAGCCAAACTCAGCCAGATGACCTATCCGTAGTTACAGTAATCATTTGGTTAGAGTTGTATTTACTTTGCAATCAAATATTTAGTTAAATAACATGGGAGTAATTGGCATTATTTTTTCTTCAACTGTAAATTTATATTAAGAACAATTTTCGCTCCTTTCACACGGTGCTCTATATGGGGTATATTATTTGTTTAGCTGACTCCATCACTTGACTTTCGCAATTCCAAAGTCATCATTAAATTAAATTTAATAATCATTCACTCTTTATAAAATATCAATTTTATCGACTGAGAAACACTAGGATTCCTACCAAGATGGTTTATCATTACAATATAATCATGAATTGAATGAAAAAGACTAAGAAATTGTCAAAAGGCCTTAGCCTCTTTCATCCAATATGAATAATTAGCACAATATCAACTTCTCAACTACACATAGTCCAAAAATGAGATCAGCGGGCTCGCTTCGCTCGTCTGCATGTAGACCTCAGCGGAACCTCTGCACCGAATTTGAACGTATTATGTCAATTTGATCTCGAAAAACACCTGTTACTATATCGGCGTATCTTTGGCGAACAAAATTCTTCCACCTCAGCTAAACCTGTGTACTGATTTTTTAAAAATATATTTCCATCAATTATTGAAAAAGGTGAGGAAACGCAGAAAAGCTGAGAAAACGCTGATTTTTGGCGTATCTTTGGCGTTATTTTAAATTCCTTCTAACACAACATTATTGCACCCCAGCTGAGCTACTGTAGTAAATTTTAACATTTTTTTCTCATTTGTTCTCGATAAAGCTGAGAAAGCGCAAAAAACGCAGATTTTGGGCCTATCTTTGGCGTTATTCCAAATTCCTTCTAACACAACATTATTGCACCCAAGCTGAGTTTCTGTAGTGAATTTGAACATTTTTCTGTTTATTTGTTCTCGATAAAGCTGAGAAAACGCTAAAAAACGCAGATTTTGGGCGTATCTTTGGAAATTTTTCCAAATACGTTCTTATTGCGCCTCTAATGGGCCAACTGAACACACCTACCAAATTTGAAATGTTATGTCATATTTTTATCATAATGTTAGGACGATCCAGTCGGGGGTCCAGATTAAACGACTGGCTAAACGGATATGGCAAGCGAAGCGAGCCTGACGGCTAGTAATATAATATTCCCAGGAATAGCTCTGGTTGAAGTAGCAGTGCCCAATCAATTTTTCCGCGATAAATCAGGACCTCCTAATTAGGTATTCAGGAGGTACTGGATAAATTGGTATTTAGGAGGTCCTGGATAAATGCATTTCAATCTTCAACTTGGTGCCAACCTAACAAAGTCAACTCAACTTAATGCCAAGCTGACAAAATTTTTAATTCAGTTACCAGAACAACTGTTTCGAAGAGGTACTCTCTTTAGATAATAGTTCTATATTAACATATGGTATGGACATTTCAATTATAATTATTTTAAGATATTGGAATAAGAAGAATATACATGCTAAAAGACGAACATTAATTTAATATTAGTTTAAAACCCTTAAAATCCAATCTTAGAGTTTAAATATCGCCAAAAGATTTCTTTGTGCGCCTCTAAAGGGCCAACTGAACATACCTACCAAATTTGAACGTTCTTGTTCCGGTAGATTTTTAGTTCTGCGAGTGAGTGAGTGAGTGAGTGAGTGAGTGCCATTTCGCTTTTATATATAATTATTATATATATATATATATATATATATATATATATATATATATATATATATATATATATATATAAGATAAGATATAAGAAGAGTGTTTACGAACTACCAATACTCTAGGGCATTGTTCCTGTGTGAGAAACATATCTAAATATCATATTTAAATTGTCCGGAAGTGTTCAGTTAGTCAAACAGCGGCCATTTCGCTTTTCCACTTATTTTTTCCTAAATAATGGTTAAACATACGAAATTGAAACGTTGTACAATCATTTATAACAACTAGACAAAGCTACAAAAAATTATGATAATTTTTCAAATTCATAAAACAAAATGGCGGCCATTTGAAACTTTGTTTCTTATATAACTCAGATACCGTTGGTTTTACAAAAAATTACAAGAATAACTTTTTTAATAAATTCAATTACCTATTGAGTTGTACCTGTTTTAAGATCAATATTAACTGAGATATGGCCGCTTTAGTGATAGGTGACCGCCGGGGGTTAGTTGCGGCTAAAGTCTGCCACAACATTGCAACAGTCTCCGTCTACTTTGCATGTCATTTGTAAGCTATTTTAGATTATTTCAAACAATAATTAATGTTACATAGCCATCTTGGTCACGGCATAAGTTTAGAATAGCTGTGTTTATTATGAGGTTTGAGGACGAATAAAGAATAATGTTTTTAGAGCACAGTAATGATTTGAATAGTAAAGCTATGAATTGCATTTCCGAAGGTCCAGCTTGACATCAGTTCAAGCAATGAATGATGTAATAAAAAACAAAGGCATATAAATAAAGCATAAAATAATAATTATAGTTCACAGTACCTTATTGTTGAAGTTCGATGTTTTTCGATGAGTTGCCTGAATTCGCGACCATGGCATGGAAAGAATACGCATAGTTCACGAGCCCTAGACACTTTCACTGGTAACACTTGTATTGAGGTGTAAACGAAAATAACAAGGTCTAACTAATTGAGGAGTTTTAACAAATAAGAAAATACTGTCTAGCAACGTTGAGGGAGAGGCTCGAACAATGCGTTATGAGCTTGTAACCGACTGCATCTTGCAGAGAAGTGCAAGTGACTTGCTCTACTAGGCCTATATAGTTAGGTCCACGTTATAATGGCAGTGGAGAAAGCTGGGAGAAAAACGTTGCCGATCCTCTGTCTTGACAATGCCTTCTATAGATGTTAGCTGATACAGGTTTATTGATCTAATATTAACGGTTCATTTTCGTTTAAAATCATCAATTATTTTTTATTGAACAAGACATTATATTTTTAATAATTTCATAATGAATTCTCGTAATTAGGATGAAATATTTTGTTAATTCTACATTGTTAAAATACGATCTGGCAACAGAGCAAAGCGAAAAAGAGATAGCGCTATCCGTATTGTTGAATAATAGACAGGGATAACAATACCGTTGCTAATCAAACACTGCCATTATAACGTGGACCTCACTGTAGCTACCCCGGGCAAAACTCCCTCCCGGACAGAGGTATGCGACTAGAGCACCGGAGTGATAGCACCGCACAGACGTATTATATAGAAGATTATGATGACATTGCAACTAGAATATAATAATAATTATATTGTTGGCGGGCGTGTCGCGCTAAAATATGAAATTGATACAAGAATATAAGATATATTCATTCAGTATGATTATTAGATAACAAACTGTAGGCATATTTATTTCACTTGAGTAGAGAAAAATTAGGTTAATATTTTAATTCAATTTCAGTTTATTTCCAAAAAAAACATAATACACGAATAAGAAATACAATAGACAACTTTTGGAATCCCCCCACTAGACTATCCATGTGTGTGTTGGGGGGGGGGAGTTCCACTTTATACATATAAGCTTAATCTGCCCATAGAAGTAAATGATAGAGAATAAACTTATATTGTAGATGTATTATTAATATTCTGATTATAAAATAGATAATATATTGTGCTGATGTATAATTAAGAATAAGTATGTAGGAATATGTATGTAGGAATAGGTATACTTAATACATTGATTGATTAATAGAATAAAGAAGAAAAAACAATATTTTATTGAAGTCCGCAGTGGCAGGGATTACAGAAATTCTCAGAAGAGAGAATGAAAAAAAACATAAACCAGAAAGGCAAAACTGTCAAACCGGTTATAACAATGATAAAATAAATACCAATCAATTGTCTGGAAACCTTGAAGTCGTGTTGCTCACCAAGCATAACGAGATTGGAGTAGTTCTTCTGAAGCTTCCCAACCAATCTGGTACAGCCACCTGTCCACCCTCTTCCTAAACACTACCAAACTAAACGCCTCTGCTTCCCTAATCACCCCTGGCACATTTCTGTGCAAGATATGGGCAGGTATGAAGGATTTGTCAATTCCGAGCCGTGAGTCAGCTGAGGTATCTCAAAGCTGTAATTGGATCTGTGGCGAGTTGAGTAGCTATGGTTAACTGTTTCTCCCGGAAGTCCCGTTTTGTATTTTTTTATGTGGATCAACAAAGATTTAATAAAAAGCTGTCCAACATTCAGTACGGGAAATTCGATAAACAATTGTATTGTTGGGTATCTAAAGTCTCTCTTCTCTTTAAAATTGTTTTTATAATTGATCTTTGGGTGACTGCAAGAGGCTCAACGACTGAGGCCCCTCCCCAAGCTAGAATTCCATATAGTATTATAGATTGGACATAGGCAACGTAAACTGCTTTGCACTGATCCACACTCAGAACATTACTCAGCTCTGAAAATGCGTGAAGCAGTTTTTTGAGCCTATTCTTAGCACACTGAACATGTTGTACCCAACTCATCTTGGAATCCAAGACAACGCCCAGGTATTTGTAATGATCAACGCGCTCAATCATACTACAATTACATCCAGCAGACCTGGGATTATTACAAGAATGCATCGTTAGTGTTAGTGAGCCTCGATCAGCTTGATTTCTTGTAACTATTGGCATAAACTTTGTTTTTTCCACATTTACTGTAAGGCTATTATGATCAAACCAGTTCTTTATTTTTTACAAATCAATTGAAGCACTCATGTAGGCCTCCTCCCAAGTGCTCCCAGTAGACACTAGTGCTGTGTCATCAGCAAACAGATACAACTCACCTTCAACTACTAATTTTGACAGATTGTTGATATAGATTAGGAATAGCAGTGGCCCAAGGGTGCTTCCCTGGACTACCCCATACTCAACATTCTTTTTATCACTATTTTCACCATTTATGCATATTGATTGCTGTCGATTGTGATAGTAACTCTTAAACCATCGGAAAGAGATCTTTTTTATCCCCAATGATTCAAGTTTTTTTTTATTAGAATTCTCCTGTCAACTGTATCAAAGGCTTTCGCCAAGTCCAAAAAGGTTATCAGCACTTTTCTTCTTGATTTAATACTACTTGAGATAGCCCTAGACATATTGAAAAGAGTATCAGATGTATTTTTGGACTTTTGAAAATCATACTGTGAGTTGGAGATGATGAGATTGTATTCGTTTAAATACTTAGTTGTATTTTTATACACTTTTCGATTATTTTAGATAATGTTGCCAACAAAGAAATGGGTCTGTAATTGGAGAATATGCCTTTGGGGCCTGATTTATAAATAGGTATTACTCTGGCTGTTTTGAGAGCGCAAGGAAAGTGTCCAGCCAGAATGCTTATATTGACTATATGTAGGATAGGATGGATTAATATGTCAATATTGTTTTTAATCACTCTAGTAGGGATTCCATCACAACCTGGAGCTGATCGCCCTTTCAAACTGTTGACCACCTTCCCCAATTCCTGTCTCGAGACCGGTTGCAGCTGAAATTCAGAGTCTACAGCATGGTCATCATCTCTCACTACTGGTGCATCCTGGGTTATTAGAGAATTTGCTCGGTTTGTCCCAACTGTGGCAAAATATTGATTAAATTGGTTGGCAATTTCTTTAGTTTTTTTGAGAGTCGATGACTTCACCAGGGCGGGAGAATGCACTAACGGGGAATGATATACTATTATCTATGCGACCTGAGATTTCGTTTATAACCGACCAAAATTTTCTAGGGTTACCAGTCGCTTCTTCTACTTTGTTTTTGTAATAGTTATACTTGGCTCGCTTGATTGCTGAATGTAGCATATTTCTATATTGAGTAAACTCATTTCTAAGGAGATAGTTAAATGGTTGTCTATTGAGTTTTTTTCTGAGTTTATCACGATGTCGAATAGAATTTATTAGTCCAGCAGTTATCCATGGTTTGAGTTGAGTATTTCTAGATGAAATTTTTACTTCATGTGATTTTTCGGCAATTATGTTTTGTACCGATTCAATGGAAATATCTGTTGCATTGTCAACGTTGTTTTGTTTAATGACTCTATTCCAATTGTGACTAGAAAGTGTGTTCCTCACCTTCTTCCAATCTTTTAATAATGACTCTATCTGTATTAGGCGGCTTATGAGTTTTTGTCGATAATATATTCAAGCAAATAGCATAGTGATCGGTAACCGAGGACTGCAGAATAACAGAAGATGCATTGAAGAAACGCGGAAGCTTGACAAAAAAGTGGTCAATACAGGTGCCGCTGGCCGGCCGTGTAATTTTGTCAATACAGGGCACAAACCCTACGTCACTCAAAATATCGATATAACGCTCCTTAACAGAGCCAGGGGCAACATTCAACGTGTCGCAATTGAAATCACCTGCCAGAATTCGGACGACTCCTGGCAATTGTTCATTGCAATATACGTTCAACGCGTTTACGAATGTAGTTAGATTAGTGCTGGGGCTGCGGTAGACAGCCAGAATTTCGCATGCCGCCCCCGCCCAGGTAAAGGTGAGGGAGAGACAGGTGGCCAGACCGCCCAGTACCAGTTCATTACAAGTGACTGGAAGTCCTTCATCGATGTAGACCACCAACCCATCGCTCTGGTTCAGACTATTGAATGATCTGAAAGAATGGTAACCTGAAATGTTGATTGGATGGCTGTCGTCGTTAAGCCATGCCTCAGTTAATATTATTTGTTAACAATTTGCTTCTTATTTATATCAATACATTCTGAAAGAAAATAAAAATACAAAGAGAAAAGAATAAAATTAACAGAGGTTGGAAAACCTAGCCAAACTTCAAATAATTTGCTCGAAATGCCGTCCACCTGCTCGGATACATGCCACGGATACAAATCTTAGCCTAATTTTTCTTTACTCAATTGAAATAAATTAAAGTTATTCTAAACTTATACCAAAACCAAGAGGGTTATGTAACATGAATTATTGTTTGGAATAATCTAAAATATCTTACAAAGAAATGACTCAGGAATGAGAAATGGTTTCTGAGTTATTTAAAAGACAAAATTTTAAATTGCCGCTATTTTGTTTTATGAATTTGAAAAATTATCTTATCATTTTTTGTAGCTTTGTCTAGTTGTTATAAATAATTGTGCAAAGTTTCAATTTTGTATGTTTAACCATTATTAAAAAAAAAAAATGAGTGAAAAAAGCAAAATGGCCGCTGTGTGAGTAACTGAAGACTTCCGGAAAATTTAAATATGATATTTAGATATGTTTGTTACCCAGGAGCAATGACCTAGAGTATGGGTAGGGAGATCGTAAACACTCTGTATAGAAGAAGAATTTAGAAGATAAAAGATTTGCCAATAATTCACAAAACTTTTATTTTTCTGACAGGAAGCATTACAACTGTTACACAAAGCTCTACCAGAAAACTTGCATAGAGCAGTGCCAGAAATCAAAGAATATCTTGTTGAAAGTTTCGGTAGCGCAAGCAGAATAGACTACGGAACTGGCCATGAAATGGCTTTCTGCATGTTTTTGTGTTGCTTGTTCAAAATTGGAGCATTCGAACGGTCACAAAGTATGGAAGTCATATTTTTAGTCTTCAACTCGTAAGTTAAACCTTGAACTCAGTATTTCATTTATTGGCTCTTCTTTCATTTTAATTCATATTCGAATCAATTTTTATTTGTATAGTACTTTATCCACAGCTACTATACAACAATTTTTATTATAACACTCTTGTAAAATTACTCTTTGTGTATCAAGCATTTCGCCACAAATTCAAGTTTATACTCAACAATATTATGGTGATGAATTGTCTTTATATTCAAGTATTTCCTCTTATTTAATTCATTGAACCATTTGACCTTTCATAAGAACATATTATTAATGTATAAAAAGTCAACACTAGCTATAGTTTTGTATATAATAAAATCACCAAAAGTAATTCATATTAAGGTACGAATAAATTTAATTTGCTCAATTGATAGGTTTGAAAGGTTAATTTTTTATATGTTTATTGAAAGTTTGTCTTGAAGGCTTCAAGACTTTAGGTTGTTTCCTAAAAGCTTTTACAAAGCTGCATTTAATATTTTTCGTTGTCATCTTTATGAATTTATCGTCGAATAACAACATCGATAATAATTTTTTGTTTATAGATACTTGGAATTGGTGAGAAAATTGCAAACAGTCTACAGGATGGAGCCTGCTGGCAGTCGTGGGGTCTGGTCTCTTGACGATTATCAATTCATCCCTTTCATTTGGGGTAGTTCTCAACTTATAGGTATTTTTTGCCTTCAACACTTTCATATCCAATTTACCCTTTCCTTTCTTCTGTTGAATTATCTCAACCAAAATTTCTCCAGTACCCAATATCAAGTTATTTTATTTCAGTTTTACGAATTATTGCCTGCTGACTATAACTGATATTCCATTCATTTAGGTATATTATAAATCCTATTAAATCCAAATAACAGTTTATATTCAACTTTTTTTACTTATAGTCCAGTCAAAGAAAGGTTATAGAGGGAAAAGTTTGGAAGACAATTTTTGACCCCGCAGTTCTGTTCAGGGTAGTAAGGAGGTAAACATATCAAAATTCCCCACTCCTACCCACTGTGCAAAGGGAGTGGGGGTGGTTCAAAGGTACCATTTTTTGGTTTCTCGCATATAACTCGAAAAATGTGTATCTTACGGGCAAAATTGTGATAAACAAAATTAAAGCTTACATAATTTCCTACAATATTCATCTCTAAACTTTTTCCATATCTCCTTTATTTTTTGAGATATCCGCTCTTGAAGGTGTGACACTTTTGAAAAAAAAACACGTGTGCCTCCAATTTTTTTCAATGTTTGCTCTTAAAACTTTTTTAAAATTGATGGGAAAAATCCATGCTGATTATGAGCTAATAGAGCATCAAATTCTCTTCAATTTGATGTATAATTTTACACTTTTACGAATTTCCCTGCATCTGTTGCAGCAGCTTTAGTGTTGAGTGTGAAATCTCCAGTTTTGCATCAATGAATCAATTGACAAAGTAATTTGGAGGGAATGTCTTAAACACAATTTTTGACTTTGCAGCGTTGTTGATACTAGTTAGGAGTATAACATATCAAAAGTCCCCATTCCTAACTGAAATGCTTATCGTAGGTTTGTAGAACATTGAATTCTTTTTGAAATGATGTATTATTCCACTATTCCAAGTTTTCCTTTCATTGTTAGGCCAGTTTCACACGGCAGAGTCCTCGCTCCTGGAAGATCATATTACTGAAGATCATATTTCATAATTTGCAGCTCTCCTTTACTTTCACATGGGGATCTTACAAATAAGCCGACAGATCTAACAACTACGCCGACGTTTGCTCAAAGTAAGACTCATCACTTTTTCTCAAAGTCTAACTTCCTTAAAAATATAGATAGAAGATTTCTGATTTCGGATTCGGATTCAGCGACCCCAAATTCTTAAAAGCGTATGTCCCATTTTCAAAAATACCCGAAAACAAGGGAGTTATAGCTGTTTTTAATATAGCTTTCCATTATCATATGATTATCATTTATATAGTAAACGTACTAAGATAATAATACTCCTGCCTCACAAAGGGACAGGCAAAGGTTTCAAGAAGTTTTTGAACACCTGAGAAGTTTAAACATAAACATTTTTAATTTTTAAAAGTTCTAGTTTTCCAAAAAAATATTGAACTATGAAAAGATGAATCCAAATATGAAATCATAAATCATCTCCACTCATCACCCAATAAAATAGGAGGAAAAGGAATGTTGTACAGTAAAATTCACTAAATTTCAGTTGTCATTCAACAATCCAATTTATCAGGTTCAAATCGTTGAATATCACTTTAAATTCCCAGCAATTATTGACTATTCCTTTTTAACTTCCATCCAACTTTTGGCGACTTCATTCCGGTCCTTGTAGATGTCAAGACTTTTATCCCAAAGAGCAGGTCGGTTGCAAACTGCAGTAATCAACAGCTCCACATCAAACTCAGACATCGCGTAATGACTGGTGTCAAAGTCAAGTCAAATAAACAACTGACAAGTCAACAAGTGTCAACTGGAGAAGTGAGTGAGCAAGCACAGTGCTGCCAAAATGCGAAAAGCATAACCATTGTACCAACTATTCTAAATTATCGTACTGTATTTCGTGAAGCCATGCTTTGTTAAAACCAGTTACTCAGAAAGCGTTTTTTGTTGTTCGATGTTTTGTCGTCCTTATAATTTCTGTTGAAGCAAACATAATGTTATTTAAGAAGTTGTGCTGAACCTGTATAAAGAATTCATAGAATTCATAGGAACGGTAAAAAATCAATTTTACGAAAATCTATGTACATGTAACTGGATTTAGAAGATCAATACGATAATGTGCTCTATCACAATTTAATCACAGAAATGTTTAAGTGAAAACGTTGGGCGCAAACCTTCTGCCATGAGGAGACAAATAAATTTATGAAAAGCTTGATAGCTTGAATAGTAGTGATATGATATTTGTTACACGTTTTTAGTCTAAGACATAATATGTCTTAGACTAATTTTTAATGTTTCTCCAATCGGCAGGAAAACTTTGGTTTTTTAAAGTTATCTTACTCCCTTATTTTGGGGTATTTTCAGAAATCAAGATAAATATCCTACCAAATTTCCTACACGAATACAGTGTAAGTTGTATTATAATAGCTACAGTACTTACGTACTGTATAGTACAGTACCTGTTCGTTTTTACCGTATAATTATATGATAATAGAAAGCTTTATTAAAAACAGCCATAACTTCCTTGTTTTCGGATATTTTCGAAAACGGGACTTACGCTTTAAAGAATTTGGGGTCACTGAATCCAAATCCGAAATCAGAATCTTTCTATCTTCATTTTCAAGAAAGATAGTTTTTGAGAAAAAGTGGTGACCGGAGAGACGTAGAATCACCATGTGAAAGTGACGATTTGTCCGCTAGTATCTCGATCCAAGCCGGTTTCTGCTTGCCTCGAGGGGAAAAGACGTGACAAAACGAGGTTCCTGGATAGGAGTCACCATGTGAAAGACACGATTTGACTCAATGTACTTCGACAAAAAAACGTGAACACTGTTCAGTGTTCAAGTTGCACGTCTCCTATCGTGTGAAAGTAGCCTTATAGCAGCTTCAATGTAGGGGGTGAAATTTTCATTGCTGCAACAATTGATGGTTTGACTATGATATTTGAAGGGGGTGTCTGTGACACCATTTTTGACTTTGCAGCTAATTTAGACTAGTTAGTAGGTGAACATAGCAGAAGTGCCCATCTTTATCCCCCTCTGTTGAAAGTGTGGAACCACTGAGTTGACACTTGTTGCAAAACTGGAGATTTCACACTCAATACTAAAGCTGCTGCAACAGATGCAGGGAAATTCGTAAAAGTTTAAAATTATACATCAAATTGAAGAGAATTTGATGCTCTATTAGCTCATAATCAGCATGGATTTTTCCCATCAATTTTAAAAAAGTTTTAAGAGCAAACATTGAAAAAAATTGGAGGCACACGTGTTTTTTTTTCAAAAGTGTCACACCTTCAAGAGCGGATATCTCAAAAAATAAAGGAGATATGGAAAAAGTTTAGAGATGAATATTGTAGGAAATTATGTAAGCTTTAATTTTGTTTATCACAATTTTACCCGTAAGATACACATTTTTCGAGTTATATGCGAGAAACCAAAAAATGGTACCTTTGAACCACCCCCACTCCCTTAGCACAGTGGGTAGGGGTGGGGACTTTTGATATGTTTACCTCCTTACTACCCTGTACAGAACTGCGAGGTCAAAAATTGTCTTCCAAACTTTTCCCTCTATACCCTTTTTTGAGCATTCATTGCCTGGACAATTACACCTTATTATTTCACTATTTCAAAGCTGTTCTAACACTTGAATAATAATAATAATAATAATTTATATTGAGTGACCTGTCTGGCTCTGGTCTGGTGTCATAGTTTTCAGGTCGCAACTGATCAATTTCAGGGCCTCCGACATGACCTAACGACTGCTTCTTAGGCAGCCGGGACCGACGAATTAATGTGTCCATCCGAAACACGAGAGTGGCCCAAGATAAATATCTTGCCTTGGCCGGGATTTGAATACGGGCCTCTGAATCATAAAGCCAGCATCTGATCCACTCGACTACGGCCACTACTAAAACAACAATTGAATGAAAACATGACATAGGTAGTGGAATAGTACATCGAAATTAATGCTCTACAACCCTACGATGAATATCCATTTTTTCCATTCATTGATGCAGAGTTATAAGCCCTGAAAGTGCAAAATGTTGGATGAAAAATGTTATTTCACACTTTGAAGAGCAGATATCTCAAAAACTATTGAAGATATCACAAAACTCTACTCGATTACAGGTGTTTCAAAAACTTGACGAAAAATGTTATTTATTTATTCATAGACAATGATACAATCCAGGTGTAAAAAACATGCATTCGCCCAAAACTGCTTTCATTCTTAATTGAAAATAAACAGTCCAGAGGTAATGTGGAATACATTATTTGATTTACACATAATTTTAAGTCCAAAAAAATGTATCAACTAGAATTTTGAATTTACCCGAATAATTTACTACCAAACACATAACCAAACAAGAAACTTCTATCACAATTTTCTATTAGAATTTCACTTGAGAAAGAACGAAAAATAGAGCGTACGTCATATAATAGAATCAATTGATTATAAGCTTGCTTGCAGTATTGATATTCATATACTAATATTAGTGTTTTTCAGATCATCCCAGAATTGAACCTCGATCATTTGTGCAACCAGATATAGTTGAATCATTCTACAAAGACTACATGTTTCTAGGGTGCATAAAGTTCATCAATCAGGTTTGTTTGCATTAATAAACTATACATCTAATGAAATTACATTTATTCAGCCATAATTGGTAAAATAATACAATAACAATGGTAATAATTAATACAAAGTTAAGCAAAGTAATAGAATAATTTATATCAATCCTTATAATATATACACGAAATGGGCGCAGTTGTAACTGTTCCAGCTTCGAATTGTTTTTCCAAAAATGACATCTTTTCACCACCTCGCCATAGAAGCTGGAAGCCCCTCCACGAGGTGCGCCTGGATATCCAGATCAGGATGGAGACCTGAATCTGGAGAACTAAATCGGTTACAACCCCCTTGTTCCAAAGCCCTTGTTCCAACTCCCCTCTTCCTCTTCTGTATGCTTTGGACCTCTCAATTTCTAGAATGGCACTAATTTCTATTGACTCAGCTGTGTGCCATTCTTTCTTTCTCTTTCTGTCGGCCTCCCTTGGCCAAACTCTTATTATTTTCTTCAGGCGTCAGGTGGCAACCGGCCGTAATAATTTCAAGCCAAAAACTTTATCGTAATCCAAATTATGATGACACAACCAAAGAAAAGAGATGTGAAGGCTAGGGCGTCCCCCTCAAGCGACGGAAATAATAGGGTGTCCCCCACAAGCGACAAAACTGTTAGTACCAATCTTATCAGTTTACTTTATCAGTTAACTGTCATTTTGATGTTAATTATCATTTATTCAATTTACTGTAACTTTTGAACGGTATTGAAATCAGGAAAACGATTTATGGGAGCGGAAAGAGGAGAAAATTCTCTTCAACCTTGACTACTTTTTCGATTTTTTATCTGAAGTGTTTCACAAGATACGCTACTTTGAATATGCGAAAATTTTTTGATACATTAATCATTTCCACAATCTTGTAAATTCAAAGTTGCGTATCTTGTGAAACACTTCAGATAAAAAATCGAAAAAGTAGTCAAGGTTGTAGAGAATTTTCTCCTCTTTCCGCTCCCATGAATCGTTTTCCTGATTTCAATACCGTTCATAAGTTACAACCAATTGAAAAAATTATAATTTTCATTTTCTCATTTTTTCTGCAATTTTACTGTTATTCAAGAGTCTCTAAAATGAGTAAGATACATGATAGACACTTGCGATTGGTCTCAAATGGAAGAGAATTACATGGTCTAAAAGCTACATTGCCTTAAACCCATCTTGCATAACTGTTTATTATCGAAAAACTGTCTAGACTGTGAAAATGAGGAAAATATTGCAATTTTTTGAATCAAACGTATCTTACCTCACGATTATATTTTTACGAAATTCCTTTACCTCACATGGAAGAGGAGATTCTTTTCTTCAAATCAAGACCAAGTACCATTTTTTGTCATTTCGGGTTACCGATATACACAGTTTTGAATATGGAAGTTGGCCATTTTTCTGTGTATTTAAATAGGGGCTAAAATACACTAAAAGTGGATTTTTTCATCAAATTTCAATTATGATACATGATTTTGAACCGCCTTGACGAGCTGAGAAGAATGAGCTGTAGTACGAGGAGATCTGATCATTCTGTCAAAAGTTATAAGTGTTTAAAGTTTTGATCCTTGACATATCCTTATGACGTACCCCCCACTAGGAAATACTGAAATTAAATGTTTCTAACGGGTGATTCTCATAGAAAATAACTCGCGTGAGATGATTCCAGCTAAAATATGCATTTTTTTTGTTAGGAAGGCCTTGAAAAGGTATTATAATGGAAAATTTGTATTTTGGCTGTAGGACATAATTTTTCTATTTTTGGGTATATTCCCCCTCCCTCCACTACTAAATTCGAAAATTCCTAAGGGATCCTGTTCATAACGAATTGTTCTTTCACTTGATGTGTGGTTCTTTATCTGTACTAGAAAAATATCCATGTTGTATAGGGTAGAAGTGGTAGGTTTGCATAATTTTGAAAACCCCTTAAAAAATTCCCCTTTTTTGAAAATTCATATTTCCGGAAACAAGAATTGTAGAATCTTGCGCGACGACTTAATTTATTGGACATTTTATTCTCCTTAATTTTGTCGAGAATGATTTCTCTTGAGAAACTCAAGGTTCACGAGATAAAATGCAAAACTTGAAAAAAGACCAAAATTTTGGTGGTTTTGGGGGTGAAGCCGCCCTCTGGCGTGTCAGCAAATTTCAGATTCGAATTCAGTGCCCCAAAATACATAATATGTATTATATTATATGTATTATATTATATTATATATGTATTCTATATTATAGAACCGTCGAGAAAAATTCTTTCGGGGCTGTTTCCTGAAAAACAACCATTTGACTGAACTATTACATAGACGCAATATTAATATAATATGCTGCATCCAGGAACTGAAATGGAAGGGGTCCAAATCCAGGGACATTGGAATGGGATACCAGCTTACAACAAACAAACGAAATGGAGTTGGCATTGTCTTAGACAAGCAGCTGAAACAGCGCATTATATCTGTGGAGAGACATAGTGATAGAATCATGACCATCAAACTTGCACTCGACAGGCAACCTTGCTTAAATATCATTGTTCCTTTTAATTATAACGACGGTCGAGAGGGGATAGAGACTGAAAAAGAGAAAGAATGGGAGTAAGTGGGGGAAAGAGAGAGAGAGTGAATGAGATTGATTGATTTTTTTCTTCTTCTCTCTCTCTCTCAGGCATAATATGCCTTTATTAGGGCATATTGAGAGATTGATTGATTGAGTACTTTATTTATGTAGATTACAATATATACTGGCTTTTACACTATACAATAGCTTACAATTTTCTCTCTGGCTAAAGAGAGAGAGAGAGAGAGAGAGAGGAAGAAGAAACAAACCAAGAAAGAAACGAATGATGGGAGAGTGAGTGAGTGAAAAAGCAATACGCAAAGACATCGTGTGAGAGCCAAAGTAGCATTCGATATGGCGGTTGATATGGCGTGGATTCCTCCAGTTGCGCCTCGGTCTGGCTAAACCCGCGGATCAAAGTTGCTCTCGACCAAGAGATGACCGGCGGCTAAACTCGATCTTAGCAAACCGATTTTTTAGCCGAGACCAAAGTTGCGCTAGACGCTAGACACAACGTTGCACCGGGGTTAGCCAGACCCGATGTCAGCAATCGCCCCTTAGTTTTTATAATTTTATAATTATTATAAGTTTTTGTATTCAAGTCAAAATTCTAAAATCATAAATGAAATTACAAAAATTTCATTTACAGTGTAATTTTACATTTCAAAAAATAATAACATAATTTAATTTCATCATTGATCCATCTATTCCCACTAACAATTATCATTCTCCTTCTCTTTTACAACCTCAGCGCATAACCTAAAATTGAACTTCCTGTCCCTTCAACAATAACAAACATTAGTTCAGCTGAAGATGTGGTAGGTGTTCCCATGAAACCTGGTTCTGTAATGTAAATTAATTTTTGAACGAATATAGTGGTACTGACAACATCCACGTTTTATTCTTTTAATAATAGAGAAATTAGACAACATCTCATACCATACAATCAAATTTCTCTTTTTTATTGACTGTCCAACTTTCACTTCCATACAATGGAATGAAACATAAACCTTTGATTTTACTCTCCTACTCACCTCAGCCTTTCCAAAAATGCATCTACTGAGTGAATAGTATTCCTGCATAGCTTTTTGAGTCCTTCACTTCTTCTTTAAGATTGGCGGTGCAGTTTATGCTTGTGCCCAAGTACTGGTCGTTGTCAGTCTGCTTTAATAGTTGGCCATCGCACTCAATTTCGATTTCCTCCACCTATTGTTCAGTTTTCCTTACCATCATGATCTGGCTCTTCACTTAGCATGCATGTCTCTTTCCTTAAAGCAAATCGTACAATCTCAAAATGTCGAAATTAAAAAGCGTAGGGATGAAGTGGACTCTAAAATCTGAAAACAAAGAACTAAAGCAGTTGTTTGTGAATTTGAAATCAGAAGTTAATGCCGTTAATGGATTACAACAATATTCTCAAATTAACAGTGTTGATATACAAGATTTACCTTTCTCTGAAGACGAAAATATTTTCAATACGGTATTGTGTTTGCAGTTGCCATAACTATTCGATTTGATTTGAAACCCATTATGGTGGATGCTGTTCACGGGCTTAGATCTAAATTGAATAAGTCAGGACTCAATCCTGGTAAGACATCGGCTCCATTCCTCATGGAAAAGGGGGTGAGGCAGGGAGCAAATTATCTCGACTCTTGTTTATAATATTAATGGATAAAGTGATAATTACTTGCAGAAGAAGAAGAGGGAGGTCAACCGTAGGCATGAGAAACCTCAGGCCAGTTCAGTGTCAGGTTCTGACATACGCAGATGACATAGTCCTCATAACAGACTCGGCTGAAAAGATGCAAACGGCGGTTACAGAATGGAATATTTTCATGAGTAGAATCTGTAGATTTGGACATTTATTTAGAGCGAAATTCAGCCATTACTTTTCAGGCTTTTAATACAAAATGATGGAAACGAAGTGTATATCACTTGGAAAGATAAATTTTTGTTTTTATTAGCCTACCATTAAGACATATTATATCATTCACATATCTGTACTATTATAGGCCTACAATACTTTGTGTTAGTGCATTGATATTATCAATTATATTAAATTTCTCATGTTCATTCATGTATATTTTTTTGCTAGAATATCCTGAAAGAGGTGTTGCCAAACTTTCTTGTTTTTTGAAGTATTTTTGTTTTATTCAAAATAGTATTGATTTATGCAAGTTTTTTTCAGTCTTGAATGTATTAAAAATAAAGATGGTTGGTTAATATGAAGAGTATTATTTATCCAATATCTAACCATCAACCATTCCAATGGAAATGCAACAAAGAAAAATACATTTCTTAGAATGTGAATCATTTGCATGACTCAAGTATTTATAGAAAACCAACACAAACTGACATAATTATCCCAAGAACCGGGTTCATTCAAACCAAATCATCCAAATCATTGAATCCAATCATCCTTTTACTTGAAATAGCAACATTCAAAAATATTATTAAATATAGTAATTGAAACTATGAAAAGGAAAAATGATTATACAAATTTTGCAATAACAAATGGCTAAAAGACAAATAAAATGATGACTTATAATATATTTGGCCGTCAGTTCTCTCTTCATAACTATGCAGACTTAAGTTTCGGAGTAAGATACTAAACTTTTGCAATTTAATTTAAACAATATAATACAGAATTGATCAATTTTTCATCCTCTACTCAAACTACATTGCAGGTCAAGAAAGGACCATTTGCTGAACATTCAAATCAGCTCTGGAATATCAGCGCAGTTGGATATTGGAGCAAAGTTAACCAAGGTCTAATAAAAATGTACAAAGCTGAGGTATGTTATATTTCCTAACTTTACTACTTATTATTTTTTCTTTCAAAAATAAACAAGGCTTGTTTGCATCAAATGAAATCAATTTTAATCCTAGATGTTGAGATTATTAGCTGATTGGTGCACCACCATTGTACCATTTCGTGTTATGACGAAATAATGTCAACATTTTACATGAAAAATATTGGAAGCAGTAGACAAGAATATGTTAATCTTGAATTAATAATATGAATATTCTTGAATTTATCAAGAATATGTTATCTTTAATTAATTGTTATCACTTAGGAATCGGAGGGATGTAGTAGCGCGAGAAGTGGGGATGCCGCGCTGATGCCAGACTGTGTTGAGTTACAGCTGTGAGCCAACCGACCAACAGTTCACATGCCAACTGTGCTGCTGTGCCTAGTTTTCCTTATCGTAACTCTGGCAGAAATGTACATGAGCATGCGCGCATATAAAAGCGAATACAGTGCCTGTTACTATGGCAACTGCGTTGCTATTCTCATTGTTATTGGTTCAACATTATTGGTCCATCACACTCAAGCGTTAGTACTGTATGCCTCTCCACACTAATTCATAAGTTATAACAATCAGAATATAGTAAATTTCTTGACACTATCTTATCTTGCTTTCTAAAATCGTCTAGAGAACTTTAATAAAAATAAGCACATTTTCTGATGTGTTATGATTTGAAATTCCTAAACCGATTGTAAAGTTTCATGAGAATGTTCCAAACAAAATGTACGGATTTTTAGCACTATTCACTTAATTTTTCAATCATGAAGTCTCAAATTGAGAAAATTATATTGTGAAGAGGTCTAAATTGTACTCGTGATTTGTTTGGTTGGATTTGTAATCCAGAACTGGATAACTGGACTGTTCAATTAGTAATATATTAGAATTCAAACAAGTTTTTAAAAAACTTTTGCATCACTTCCCGCAATCAAACGTGTAGACTAGGCCTAAATCCTTATTGCTCTTTCCCGGTTTTAAATCAAAGAGTTATAAATGTTTCAGGTCCTGTCCAAGTTCCCTGTAATCCAACATGTTCTGTTCGGAAGTCTTCTACCATTTCGTATTCCACCAAAAGAACTATCAACATCTCAATATTAATGTATGTCTTACTTCTGTGAATGTATGTTATTTTGTTGTTAATTTATTCATTAAATGTGATGTTATATAAAATTCATTCGTTATAATATTGATTCGGCTGAATATTTTGGAAACTTTCTACTGGTGAAATTTTCAAGTTCTTCTATTTTTATGCTGTTAGAATTTTTTTATTTTGATCACTTGATAGTCTCCAAATCGAAGAAATTGAAAAATGTCACCAGTAAAACTTTGCTTTAAGAACCTGCTACATATGGTTTCCTTGAAGAGCTTTCCATTCTCCCTTCTGATAAAATTATTTTTATTACGTCATCCCATAGTTCTGAGAGAAGTGATATTCAAAAGAAAATCTTATTTTCCTGATGTTTTCAATTTCATCAGAAAAAATGAATTTATTTTTAACCCTTCAACCCAGAAACTTTTTTAGCACTACCAGATTTTCGGGGATGATTATTCTACATACAATTCAGTGGTTGAATTAGAAATTTGAGAGTCACAATTTTACATAAATTGGCAGCAGCACTGTTATTTCTTCGAATGGAGTAGGGCCAAGTCTCACCTATTTTATCCACAGTAGGCTATGCTATAGATTGTTTGGGTGGATTCCACGAACACATTAACCACAGTATATACACGGTATTCTGTGTATTTACAGAATGAATTACACAATCAGAAATAAAAATATTGATGGCTGGTACTCTTCAAATAGGTAAAAAATCAATAAAATGTAAATCGTTCAGAAATTACTTACAGAATTACTTGATAATGTAAACCTGCACATCAATTATCTTAGAGTGAGTTTCATATAAAATTTACTGGATATAAGACAAAGCCACTTGAGGGTTGCTCTTTGGCGACCCACTGGTGGCCTAATGTAATATGAGTCTAAGGCCGGCATTACATAGGAAAGCCAAGTATCCGAGCAAGTCGCGGGTTATTGACCAAGCAAAGTGAGGTCTAAGATTCAAGTCGACGATTTTGCATTTCTCTTTATGTTTATATGTTCCGCATTTACAGCGAAACGCGGCAAATTGATTTTCATGAAATTTGACAGGTATGCTCCTTTTTGAATTTTGAGTCGACGTTTTTGAATTTTAAGGATAATACAAAAGGAAAAGGAGTCTCAGTAGTGGTTTTGTGCCATTCGAAAGCCCATTTAACGTCAAGGTCAAGAGATGTTATCTCAACCACCACCCTGTCCCAACTGAATTTTCTGTTGGAATGAGCCCCGTATTTATAGCCCAGGGAGGAGATGTTTACAGCAAGAATTTCTATTAAATACTGAGGTAAATATTTCTATTAGGGGGTGTGGCCTAATTCAATTCCCCCCCCCCTAAGAGGTGTGGCCTAATTCAATTGTATCCCACTAGGTATACAACCAAACGTCAAGGTCAAGTCAAGTTCATCCAAGGTGAAGGTCAAATTCAAGGTCAAGAGATTTTATCTCAACCACCACCCCGCCCCAGCTGAATTTTCTGTTGGAATGAGCCTGGTATTTATAGCCCAGGGAGGAGATGTTTACATCAAGAATATTATTTCTATTGAACACTGAGGAAAATATTTTCATCAAGGGGTGTGGCCTAATTCAATTGTTCCAATTTATATAATAATATAATTGATATCAATTAATCCATTTATAATTTAATTATTGAACAATTATTTACATCAGTATTGTGTTCAATTAATTAATTTATAACTATATCTTTATCATAATTAGATTTGTGTAAGGACCTTTAGAATATTGATTTTCATGTTACAAAAAAGTTATCAAATCACCAGGATTCAAACCCAACACTCCAGATTGGTAAGCTACCAACTACACCACTATATTTGCTTGGGAATAATAAACTATCTCATAAGTTTGCTATCACAAGAATAAATAATAATTTACAACTTCACTAATTATCCTATTATATTAAGCAAGAAATAGAGAGAAAAATAAAAATCTTAGTACCCTTTTTGAAAATATTTATTCACAACATGTTTCGGACATTGATGCCATTTTCAAGTGATATGAAATAAATAAACAAATACTGTTAGAAGATTCTTATTTTGATCATATGTTAGTGTATTCATATGATGTTATGAACTAAAACTATAAATAATTGTGGATTTAAATTTGCATGATTCTATCAAAAATGGGGTTATTGGTGTCTAATTGGATTAAGTTTATTATTTTATCTCTGTTCAATTTTGCTGCTTTATAAATATGAAATTCTTCTTTAAAATTGAGTTTACCACTTTTATTACCATAATCTAGTATTTTCATATTGGAACTTATATCTGTAAAATTATGGCCTGAATCTATCAAGTGTTCAGCAAATGCCGACTTTTGTGTATAATTTCAAGATTTTAGTGCTTGGATATGTTCTCTAAACCTGATATGGAAATTTCTACCCATTTGTCCGATATAGAATTTGTCACAATCACTACATTCAAGTTTATAGATTCCAGATTTTTTAAACTTCTCTTGCTGTACATTTAAATTTGATTTCTTTCTTATCAGTTTGAATGCATTGTTTGTTGTCCTATAACCTAAAATGAATTTATTTTTTGTAAAGGTTTTCCTTAAAGCTTTATTAAATAAACAAGACATTTCTGTATATATCTAGCAATTTTTATATCTGGTTATTTTTAGATCTGGCTATTTTTATATCTGGTTACTTATGTTTTATGGATCTCGAAAACGGCTCTAACGATTTTCACGAAATTTGGAACATAGTAGGTTTTGATATAAAGATCATCGAGATGCACGACAAGCAAAACCCCACCTTGAAGGTGAAGGATTGGAATGTCCTGCCAGCCAAGCCGGACCTGAAAGGTTATGGATTTGTCTGTTTCCTGGATGAGGCCTGATTTATTGCTGTCAGGTCAGCCAACCTAGGACTCTGGCAGGTTTCAATTATCTCAACACCAGTTAAGGATAATGCCCAGGGTCCTTCAAATCAATCTCCACCACAGTAAAGCAGCATCTGCTGCTTTCTGCCAGTTCTTCCTCAGAGAGGGATTTGACCTGGCACTAATCCAAGAACCATGGCTTCACCGAGGAAGAGTTGCAGGCCTGGGTGATACCAAGGGTAGGTTGATATACTGTACCTCTCTCAAGAATGTCAGAATCTGCATACTTTTGAGAAAGGGTATGGACTGCCTAACTCTTAATGAATTCTGTTCCAAAGATCTTACTGTGATCTCATTAACCTGGAGCTGTGAGGGCAGGAAATGGAGCACAACTGCATGCTCAGCCTACTTGCCCTATGACTCTGGAGATCTTCCTCCATCAAGAGAACTTGAACTCCTGGTGGAGTCATCTTGTGCTGGCGGTCGACAACTCCTTGTAGGTTGTGAAGCCAATGCACACCACACAACTGGATGGGGCAACTCAGACACGAACCCACAAGGTGAGGCTCTTCTTCAGATTCTCATATCCAAGAATCTTTATGTCTGTAATGTTGGAAACCGTCCGACGTTCGTTACAGGAAACCGGAATGAGGTTATTGACATTACATTCTGCTCAGAAGGACTCCTAAGGGTCATTGACAACTGGCTCGTAAGTCATGAGGCCTCTTTGTCTGATCACAGGTATGTCTGTTTCGACATGCAAAAAGCGAGGGCGGCTCTTCCTGCTATTGGGATTTGAGGAAAACAGATTGGTCACTCTATAAGTCTGACCTTCTGTCTCAACTTGGGTCACTGGGCAGGAGGGTAACCTGCTTTGCAGACATTGATCAGATTGCTTCTGACCTTCAGAATGCAATCATGAGCTGCTTTCAGGACAGTTGCCCATTGTGGTGGGGAAAGAGTCACACCAATACTAAGTGGTGGACTGCTGACCTCGACCGCAAAAGGGCGGCTATAAGGAAGCTTCATAACCATTGCAAACATAGCCGTATTTGGGAGCCATACAACAGGGCACTCACAGAATACAGCCTTGCAATCAAGAAATCTAAAGAAAATTCCTGGAAACAATTTACACAAGAGGTAAACAGTCTCAGAGCAGCAGCAAGACTGCAGCATGTTTTAGCTTCAAGTCCAATTGGCCTCTTGGGAACTCTTAGGTTGCCAGGGGGACAATATACCACTGGAATTTATGGAAGTCTCAAACTTCTTCTTGAGACTCACTTTCCAGATTGTACCTTCGAGAGTGATTGCTCATGCATGTCTGGCAACAGCTAAATGAGCTCATGGCCAAGAGCTGATCGTGGAAGCTGGACTTTAGCCAGGCGAATTGTCACACTCTCCAAAGTTAAATGGGCCATATCCAAGTTTGGCCCCTTCAAATCTGCTGGGGGGGATGGCATAATACCAGCTATGCTGCAACAAGGACCAGAAGCTCTACTAGTTCTCTTGTGTGAACTTTTTAGAGCAAGTCTGGCCTATTGTTACATCCATCAAGCCTGGTGCCTCAGTAGAGTGGTCTTCATTCCAAAGAGAGGAAGAGCAGACTACTCAACTGCAAAATCATTTCGTCCAATCAATCTCACATCGTTTCTCTTGAAGATGCTGGAAAGACTGGTGGAAAGACATCTAAGGAAGGGAGTGCTTTCAGATACTCCCCTCCACAGGAATCAGCATGCTTATCAGCCTGGCAAGTCCTGTGAAACAGCCCTGCATCAGCTTGTGAGCAGGGTAGAGGACAGCTTTGCTGCCAGGGAGATTTCCTTGTGTGCCTTCATGGACATTGAGGGCGCATTTGACAATGTCACTTACAGGGCCATGGTCCGAGCGGTCCAGGGGCGTGGTCTTGAGCCTGCCATATATAGTTGGGTTGAGGCCTTGCTCTGCTCCAGGCGGATCATGCCTGATCTTCAAGGTGAGTCAATGGTGATTGTTCTGAGAGGGGCTGTCTGCAGGGAGGTGTGCTTTCACCTCTTCTGTGGAACCTTGTGGTCGATGGTCTCCTTAATGAACTCACAAGTAAAGGTGTCTTTGTACAGGGCTATGCTGATAACATAGTCCTAATGGTACAGGGAAAGTTCACCAACATTGTTGCTGAAGTCATGAACGTCAGCCTCAAAACTGTTAATGACTGGTGTCTTGGAGAGGGACTAAGTATAAATCCCTCGAAGACTGAAGTCATTCCATTTACAAGAAAAAAGAACCTGGAGTCTCTCTCCAGGTTGAAACAAGTACAATCAAATATTTACAGCTGACCATTGACTCAAAGCTGACTTGGAACAATCATTTAAACAATACACTGCTTAAAGCTGAATGGGCGCTTATGGCGACCAGAAGATTTGCAGGCTCCATGTGGGGGATAAAGCCTCACATAGCTCTGTGGCTGTACAAGGCAGTAATAAGGCCTCAGGTAACTTATGGATCACTAGTCTGGTGTCAAAGCTGAACCAGGCTACAGCCACAGCCAAACTCACAAGTCTACAAAGGATGGGCACACTTCTAGTCACTGCAGCTTTCAGGAGCAGCTCATCAGCAACTCTTGAAGTTGCTCTTGGCTTACTGCCATTGAACATTTTTATTATGGCAGAGGCACGGAAATCAGCCTATCGACTGAAAGTTGCAGGCCAATGGAGAGAAGGCCTGTCTGGAACAGGCCACTGCACAATCGCCAAAGCTGTTGCTCACAGCCCTGTGCTTGAGATGATGTCAGATGTCATGAGCACGGAGTTGGTCATTACTAAACCTTTCTCTGTTAAATTCTGCTCTAGAGAGGAGTGGAAGTCTGAGGAAGGGCCCTATCCCAAAAGAGGCAGCCTTGTCTGGTACACAGACGGTTCTCTCATTGAAGGGAAATATGGCTACAGGGTGTACAGTGATTCACCTAGAACACAAGTCTATTCAAGTCTGGGACAACACTGCACCATCTTTCTGGCAGAGATTTGGGGCATCATGGCTTGTGCCAACATAGGCATTGCCAGGCGCTACTGCAATAAGCATATAGTAATCCTGTCAGGCAGCCCTCAAGGCTCTTAACTCCAACAAAATCAAGTCCAAATTGGTGTGGGAGTGCCACAAAATGCTCAGCAGGCTTGCAACGCTCAACTCTGTGCATCTTTTGGTTGGGTACCTGGCCATGTAGGCATAGGAGGTAATGAGCGTGCAGATGAGCTTGCTAAGCAGTGTTCTAGTATGCCATTCCTTGGCCCAGAGCTGGTTGTGGCATAAGTAAAACAACTGCCTTCCACACAATAAATAAATGGTCCAGGGACTTACACCACCAGCAATGGCAGGGTCACCCTGGTCAAAAGCACTTGGTAAAAGACTGCTGGTAGACACAAGCCCTCGCTTCACCAGGTGGCTAGTGAGTCTGGGTAGAGGTCAGGTCAAGCAGGTAATTGCTCTGATAACTGGACATGGCCACTTCAGGAAACATCTCCACACAATTGGACTCATAAATGAAAGCCAGATGTGTAGGCTTTTTAATCAGTCTAAAGAGACTGCTAAGCATATCATACTGTATTTCAGAAGTCTTGGAGCTAGAAGAAGGGCTCTGTTTGGCTATATATTTGTAATATTACATTTTTTCTCACATTGGAATCGAATCTTCAATTCGAGATCTATGAAACTTTATAGTAAATATCAGAGTCATCGATAGACGGACAAACTTTTTGACGGAGAATTTATTATCGTAAATGATTGTTGCATTGTTCCATGGTGTCACCGAGGCTCGGTTGACAGAATTAAAAAGATAAATGGTTTAGTTAAATAGAGATGATATATGAAAGTTTGAAATAATAGTTTCAAAATAAAGTTTTATTGAGAACAAATATAAAATGTGAATTCTAAACTTGTAATTTATAATTTTTTTGGTGACGTGTCTGTAATATCGACACCAAACAAGGCTTTGCTCTGTGACTTGTAACTTAGGCTTTTCCTGTTCTTTCTTCTCTGAAACTAATGGCTGGCTATGCGTGTGTTGTAAATTTTTGCTCTGAATCATTTTCCATTTAAGTGAATTTATTAATGTTTTAAATTGAGTTTTAAACAGTTTATAGTGTTCTATTTTGTCCATATAATTTGTTTTGTGTGTATACAAGCCAATAGCCACTGTTTTTTCAACTGTAAACTAGATAAGTATTTTAGTTTGTAGTAACTCTAGAACTTAGGCTTATAAGATATAATTCTTTGTCTATTTGTATTATATTTTTCAAAAATTCATCTGAAGATTATAAGTTCATTTGCTCTGAAAACTGGATTTCTCATTCATAGGCGATAGATCCATTCATAGTTTATCAAGAATCTATTACATTGGAGCCGACAACTATCCTTAGGTTAATAGGTGTTAAATGCTATCCAGCCGATTTAAGGAAAAAATGGTAGCACGGCAAATGGTATGCCCTGTGGTGGGACCAAATTACAAAATAAATATGTCCCAAATGGTACACCATGAAATCCCTGGTTATAAAAAATTATTAGTAGGATAGATATATTGATAGGTTATGAATGGTATACTGCTGAGTGGGAAATCGGTTCAAGAGAGATCAAGTCCTAATGAATATATTATCTGTGCAGACTAGCAAAATGGCATACAATATTGTAGGCAAGATCTGCCTTCACCGAGTATGTAAGGGTGGGAAAATGAAAAACAAGAAATGATCGTACAGGTTTTTGATAATTAAAACAAAACAATAAATTATTAGTACAAAAATTAGAATTATAATTAGAAATTATGAAATAACAATAAATAGATGAATATTTCAAGGGCTAATCGCTTGGCTGCTAGTGAAGATTAAATTTGTTGTGGTTATGGAAAATTTAAAACAATGACTCAGTAGTCACCTACCTTTATGATAATGGCCCCCAATTTGGCATCCACTGGTTGAACGCGACGTTAATTATTAATGAAAAATAAAAAAACTGATCTAATGAAGTGGGTTCAGATCCCTTCCTATTCAATAATACAATTCTCTTTAAACTGCCCGAACTGTGACAGGGAAACTGTATTATAAAACAAGAACAAAATCTATCCCCTTCACCAGAACAGCCGGACTTTACTCACAGTCCTATCGAACGAGCTCACACACCCAAAAGTAAAATTTTGGGTATTAATATATAACTCAGTCAATGCCAAACATGAAGCCATTTCAAATACGGTACATATTTTTATCAGTCGCACAAGCGAGCACGTTTGTTATGAAAAACAAAAGAGTAGCTACAATAATTTGATAACAAGTGAAATAAACAATCTTTCTGTCGATGACAAAACTGTTCAAAGACAAAAACATTGTTCATTAAACTTTCGTAAATTAAAACTCTAAAATCCTGATCAATATGAGATAAATATATGATTCATATATATGTCCCATATGACCAGGTGACACATCACCCATCCCGCTGAAAGACTCGTCCCTGAGTCTGTAGTCAAGAGGGGAACAAAAAAAAAATAAATAATGATTAAACAAAATAATATACTCGGGAAACAAACGTGTGCCTGATTGACTTGATAATGCTACTATACATTGAAATCAAACATTTACATAGAAAGGTAGGTTACTCAAACTAAATTACAAACATTCAAATCAAATTCAAAACGAAACTATGCTGCACAATAACATTGATTATATATGAAACTAGCTTTCAATATTATACACATTAATATACATTGCACTTTAATTTAATCTCATCTTGAAAAAAAACGTACATGAATATTCAACTTATTATGAAAAGAAAATCTCAATTGACAATAATTTATTGTGAATCAACATTGAACTACTTCAAAAGCTGCAATAAAAATCGAAAAAAAAACTTTGTAAGTACATTATGACTCATAACTATATAGTCAAGAAAAAAAAACAATAAAACAGTTAATCCATCAAAAAGTAACTATATAACTCTTAACTATCGATTATATGTATCTTGGGTTGTGCTACCGTTACAGCAGATAATTTACACACATACAACTTGATGCCTAAATATGCACAGAATAAAGTTAAAAACCCTAACCAGCCAAATAATATATAAAAAACAAAACTAGAGGAATTTACAACATCTCCCCAAGAATTTGGAAGATCTACTTTGTGAAATATATCTGACGATATTACGTCTTGAACTGTAAATTCTGGAACCTTTATATCTTTATCAGTTTTTAAAATTTCGCTAAAATTAACAAAATTAGGATTGAAATGCGGTTGCAAAACATCAATTTTTAACGAATTAAACTTAACCCAATGTAAAGGTAAGTAATGGAGAACCTGAGGTTGTTTATCAACATTTGCGTCACACGGAAAAGTCTTTCTCACCATTATTCTCCCGCCGACCGAAATCTCGCAATGACAGGGTAAACCCACATACATTGCTCCCGGAATAGGTTGAAGATGATGAAACGAACCTCCCTCGCAAGTGACTGTAGTGTTGGCCTGTATATTCGCGACGATATACTCCGAAGGCGAAAATTCGACGATCTCCAACTCCTGCTTAGCTGGACGACAGCTTAAGCTGCAATATTGTTGGATGTCCTTCAGCTCTGTCGCCGCAAACAAGTGATGCATACATCTTGATGACATATGTCCTCCATGCACCAGCCGCGGAAGATAGCATAAGAAATCGTCCTGTGCCCGACAAGAAGAGAGATGATCTCCCGAGATGACCTGAATCTCACCGTCCTCCTGTCTCCGCGCCAAAACGAAATCCTGCTGCTGAAGCTGACAAATCTGGCCGTCGAAATACATAGGTGTCCTCACATACTTGTGCAATTGAAACTGTCCGCCGATGCTGACCAACGGTACTTTTAAGCTAAGCACCATGGAGTTCTCCTTCACCACGCAAGTCGTAAGTGGAAGATCAAAATATCGCTGCAAATCCGATAGAGGTATAGCTAACTGGTGTCCTTTCGACTTATATCCTTTCTCCAATCTGAAGAGATCTGAACGTAATAAATTGGGGTGTACCAGCGAAAAGGGTAAAAGCTTTTTATCACAGCGTTCCTTTGCAGTATTTATGAATTCCTGCCGTGATAAAATATTTACATTTGAGTAGAGGTGAAAAATGTAAGTTAATAACTGGTTTGTGAACAGTGTTTTCTCCTCCGATACATTCTGTTGTACGAATAATCTCATACTGTCTGTTAATTTGCTATACGCATCGTGAAATTGCTGAGAAAAATTTCCAGCAAACTGCCTCAAGTTGCGAGAAATCCGAATTAAATCTTTGTGGTCGTCTGCAACCAACCCTTGGAATGCGTTGAGGTGATCAGCTACATGTTTTTCGTTGAATTCCAGCTTATGAAGTTCACCATCCGTCGCTACTGCGCAGCAAAAATGAAGAAAATCGCCGACAACATCGATCGCTCTGGTTTTTCGTGAATCTTGAGTTCCCAAACGAATTGAAGAGTTGAAAACAGCATGACTATTGCGAAGAATTCCGTTTGTAGAATTATACAAAACTTCTACCGCATCCGCTAAACTGCAATCCTCTTGTTGACAGTTAGGCCAGAACACCCTTTCCGCCTGCAAGATGTCGAGCTGAGCTGCCGGGAAATCTACCTCGTATGTTAGTGGAACCGATGACTCATACGCTACAGCGTGACGTAGCTCCTTGTAGAAAACTCCCGCGAAGACCCTGACTGCCTCCAGTTGCGCCGTGAAAGTCGTGAGAATGAGAAATGACGCAAAATGTACCATAATTGACATGTGTATGCGTAACAGAACCTCTTACAAACAAAAAAACTCTACTTTGAAGCAACCCGCAAATGAATCGTAATAAAAAAAATCAAGAGAAACGTTTACAATAATATTAACAAACTCGACGTGAATATTACAATTAACAACTGGACTGGCTGGTTAGCATATATTATTAATCAGAAACCTAGAAATGATACAATTTATTAGAAGTGCATAGGCCTATATATATACTGGAACAATTCTGAAATCAGAACAATATATGAATCATATGAAAACAAAATCACAATCATACAATAAAAAACTTATACTCTAGTTATATTTTTATTTAGAAAGAAATTCAAGTCAAAATAAAAGTGAATAAAATATTCATCCATCAAAAATATAATTGTCTTATAACAGCTTCATTATGAATTTCTATTAGTGAACGTTTAAAAGTATCAATAACGTTTGTCACTCAATGAACGACCTTGCCCTGGATATGAATAACAAGATTGACAACTAAACAAAAATACGTGACAATTGCACTTTTTTCAACGTAGGTCACATCAGTACAAACGCAAAAATAAAATAACAAAACAATGAATTACATTACTGTACTTTTTCGTGGCACCAAATATTAAAACGTACCATGATTTATCGAGAAAAAAAAGAAAGTTATATCAGTGATAATGTTATATTACAAAAATGTAACATGTAATCAGAATATGTAATTATGTGAATGAAACATGACCATTTGGTTATCATAAAATGGTAAACTATCCATCAACCATATTTCCTGTTCATTTTCCTGGAATAACCATAATTTGAAATAACTAAGATATAATTATAATGACTATGAAATATAACATGGTTAGTCATAACTGTAAAATCAATACAAAATCAATAATGCAACTGTGAAATTAAATGTAAAACCCAGCCAAATACCAATTTTCATAGGTAACTGTACCCTAAAATTATAAATATGTAACCATGGAATAATAAACCCTCTTCTATAATAACTGATTCTATATCGTAAAACATGGTTCTACAATGATTACCAAAAATCACTTCTGAAAATAAAAACTCAACCATAATAATAAGCCCTGAACTCAACCTATTGTGCCAAAAGAAAAATTTTTCTACTCAAAACCATTAATATTAGAACCATGACACAATGAAACTCAAATATTATCATGAAATATAATCAAGAATATAGTAATCATTACTTTATACTGAGAAAAAATTATAAATCGAAATACAATTCAAAGATATAAACGTATAAAACTGAAACTCTGCTATCCATAGCTAAAAAATTCCCCTATAACCGTTTATTATTACCCATGAACAATAAGTTTGGTCTATATTACCATTGAAAAATATGGACTTCACCTCCAGCAACAATAATCAGTAATAATATTTTAATAAAATTTTACGAGGACTTATAATTATAGGCTTAAATCATAAGACCCCATCGAAAACAGATCAAATAAATAAAATATAATCCTATTATTCAACCACTGGATGATAAATCCATAAATATTATAATCAATTCTGATAAACAATGATGAAATGATAAATAATTACGAATAATATTTACAAAAATTCTCTTAGGGACTTTAATATAGCGCATGACTTCAAAAAAATACGACTTAAAAAAATGACTATCACCATTAAACCTTAATTATCAACACCTTATGACAACAAATTCAAATATTTAATTCATGAAATCTATCAACAAAATATCTACCTTTAATAACCCTTGAAAATATTTCAATAAAACTTATTCATAACCTTAATATAATGAAATATAAAATCCAAAGGGCCAAAATTCTAAAGTGAAATATCTCAGAACCCTTTGCCCTAAACAAAATTATAATTATCGCAATGCTAAAATCTATGCTAAGAAAATATGAAACTGCAATAAAATTTTTTTCGAAAATCGACTTTTTCCGAATTTGTCTGAAAGTTCTAGACTAACAATCAAGATACGCCGCATACCTTGTAATCTTATAACACTTATAACTGAAATCCAAATCCAATATAATTATGTAGAATACAACTATCCATCAAATATCATGAAACCAAAATGAAATCCCAACATAAACCATAGAAAAATAGCAGATAACCATTTAGCAAAAACGCGCGAAATTCAAAATCAGTAGATAACCATTCAGCAGAAACGCGCGAAATTCAAAATCTGTGTCTGACTGTAGCCGAAAATTTACTACCTATTGAAATAACTCACGAACCTTCAAATATCTCAAAAATAACTACTTCACATATCCTATCCCATTTTAGAAATGCAAGCGAATGACCTAAAATTCATCTTTAAATTCAAAAAAAAATTTTTTTTGCTACAATACAAGGTCACCAACAAAAACTATAAAATGAAAAACCTCAAAACCCTTTGCTCTAAACAAAATTTTTCACAGAACAAAATTGAATGTACTCATCCTAAAAAATAAGATTCCCGAAAAAAAAAATCGAAAATTGTTTTCCATGAACTGGAGATTTCCGAATTTTTCGATAATTTCGCCTCTTGGCAGCCTTGGCAGCCAGTAGAACAAAAATTTAGTAGGAGTCAATCAATATCAAATGCTATCAAAATCGTCGTTTGAAAAACTTCCTTCACAACAGATTCGTTCGGTGAATTACATTGAATTTCCAGAATATGTTTCAAAATACTAAAACAAAACTTTATATGAAAAAAAAAATCACAAAACCCCAAAAAGAAAATTTTTGAAAATTATTGAAAATACCTAACTCGAAAACTACTGCCCTAATCGAAAAATTTTATTGGACATAAACGATTGAAATTATCACTACCTACAAGCTCAGTGAAAAAAATCATAAAATCCCAAAATTGAAAAGTTCATTATTAGTAAAAATATCAAAATCTAATAAAAATTCTATTCTAATTATCTTATTCTACTCTAATCATTATTCTTTTTAGCTCATAATATTTCCACATAACATAATATTAATCATTCTTCATATTGGACAATGATTATTTTCAATTTATCTGACATTGAATGATGTATTAGTCCCAAACAGTTCAGCGTTCTTCATTGAATGACAACTGCAAATCAGCTAAAAGGCCTCGTTCTACTAGCAATATTGTCTCATGTAATACTTTCGCTGAGTCTGCTGAGTCTGAGTTCGTTTTTCAAACCTCTCCAGAATTATTGTTTCAATAAATATTTCATCGCTATTAACGCTTAACTGGGACACGCTTTCCAAACTATTCAAAATTATGTCATCATATTTCTCTACCGAACTCTCATTAATAACAATTCCATCAGTTTCAATTTTATTATTCTTCATATCTTTCGGATAATTACAATAATTCAAATCTGACTCTGTATTTTCACCTTCACTGTTCACACAAATCGCTGATTCACATTTTTTCTGTAATCGGTTCAATATACTATTTCCATAGCCTGGTTCTTGTTTATCGATGATTATTGATTCATTCATCTTGTTAACAAAATGTTTATTATCGTCAGTAATACTTTTCAGCTCCAAGTAGCATGAGTCAGTAATATTTCGTTCAACACCATTATTTGCTGATCCACATTTCTGGCTATAATTAATTTTAATATCTACAAGATCAATCTCGTGTTTATGGGAGATTGAATATTTCTTATCATCAGTATTAGAATAGTTTCTTCTAACATATATCCCATTGTGCCTAACACCTTCCAAAGTAGAACCTGATTCAGTGACTATACAACCTCCTAATTCATTCCTTGAATTATCAATATTTGATGGACCGCCGTCTAAAACATTTTCATCAATATGCCTAGTACTAAACTCCTGTGTCCTATCAGTAAAATATGCTTTCTTACGTCTAGCATTTTCCGATAACTTTCTGCCATCAAAGGAACACACTCTAATATCATAGCCTTCTTTTTCACAAATTCTATGCATCCTTTTATAAACCCGATAAGCATAATTAACGTTGTAAAAACAATTCCGCGTAAAATGATTATGTTTACCACAAACTTTACATTTCTTACGTCTTCTTTTTCTATTAGTCCTATTATTCACGAGACTAACATTCTGATGCATCTTGACTCCTCTAGATTCACAATCATTACGCATACCAGAGTTCACAAAATGTTCAAACGGCCTGTTATCAATCGTAAAAGAGAAATCCAAATCACTTTCCGATAAATCTGATAACTCTTCCTTAATCATTTCCCTATCTTTATCCTCTTTGTAAATTATATCTTCCTCATTCAAATCACAATCATTACAAATAAGAACTTCATCCAACCCATTTTCAATCTCGAAGTTACTAACATGACAATATACATCCACTTCATTTGAAACATAATAATTACAAGAATCAAAATCATCACAGATAATAGCATTTTCTAAACAATTCTCATTTTCAAACTCATTTCCGATTTCCAATAGTTCTTCAAATTCTGGTTCCATAATATCATTAATTACTTGCACCTGTCCAAATTTCCACTCATTCAAATACTGACATGATAATTCATATTTCTCAATATTTTTATACAATTCTACAATAGTACTATTTGATAACATTATAATTCTTTCAAATATATTTGAAGACAAACCTCTTAAAATTATCCTGATAATCCGAGATTCATGCATATTCGAATCTACTTTTCTACATAGGGATAAGACTCGTGCTACAAAATCTCTACCATCTTCTTCAAATTCCATGCTACAAGTATCTAATTCCTTTTCTAGTTTCCACAATTTGAGAGGAGATCGATAGAAATTAACCAATTTTTCTTTCACTGGCATATATTCAAATTTGTCCTGTCGAGTCAAATCATTCTCAATAACGTCAAAATATTTCTCAGCACTTCCTTTCAAACAAAACCGCAAGTATAATAAATTATCTTTTTCATCCCAACCGTTCGCTAAGGCAACCTTTTCAAAATAGTTGAAAAAATCATCAATGTCAAATTCTTCATCTTTTCCATCAAAAAATTTCGGTAATAGTAACGGTCTAAGTTTTTCCATTGTTAATCTGTTCCAATCCAATTCTATTCAATAATAAATAATAAATTTCCAATTAATCTGGTTTCAATAATCATAAATTCTCCATATCTCAAATATCGATATCTCTCCAATAATAGGCCTAATAAATTTATCCTATTCAATCATATCTTAATAATCATTAATTTCTCATCTCATCATAAATATCTAATTCTTTCTAATAAGAATTGATAATAAATCTTGCAATCGTACAAAATCTTCAATTGTCATAGCTTTTGCAATTCAAAATCAATAATAATCGTAAATCTTCCAATATCGTGAATCTCAAAATTAATCTGTTCAATTATAATCATCATTCTCCATCCGTTAAAATCCATTATTAGTAATCAATTATTGTTCCACAAATTCAATAAATCCTCGAAATTCATCATACTAACTGTTTCTAGAGCCCCGTAAGGTTTAAACTCAACTACTTCACCCATAATTTCACTGAAATAAAAACATATAATTATTTAATAATGAAAAATGCAACCACAAAAATTGAATCTTCAATGAGGTAACCGGAAAAGTCCAAATTTTAAAAGCTAGATTAAAAACCCTTGAGCCTCCACCAAATATGTAGGCAAGATCTGCCTTCACCGAGTATGTAAGGGTGGGAAAATGAAAAACAAGAAATGATCGTACAGGTTTTTGATAATTAAAACAAAACAATAAATTATTAGTACAAAAATTAGAATTATAATTAGAAATTATGAAATAACAATAAATAGATGAATATTTCAAGGGCTACTCGCTTGGCTGCTAGTGAAGATTAAATTTGTTGTGGTTATGGAAAATTTAAAACAATGACTCAGTAGTCACCTACCTTTATGATAATGGCCCCCAATTTGGCATCCACTGGTTGAACGCGACGTTAATTATTAATGAAAAATAAAAAAACTGATCTAATGAAGTGGGTTCAGATCCCTTCCTATTCAATAATACAATTCTCTTTAAACTGCCCGAACTGTGACAGGAAAACTGTATTATAAAACAAGAACAAAATCTATCCCCTTCACCAGAACAGCCGGACTTTACTCACAGTCCTATCGAACGAGCTCACACACCCAAAAGTAAAATTTTGGGTATTAATATATAACTCAGTCAATGCCAAACATGAAGCCATTTCAAATACATATTTTTATCAGTCGCACAAGCGAGCACGTTTGTTATGAAAAACAAAAGAGTAGCTACAATAATTTGATAACAAGTGAAATAAACAATCTTTCTGTCGATGACAAAACTGTTCAAAGACAAAAACATTGTTCATTAAACTTTCGTAAATTAAAACTCTAAAATCCTGATCAATATGAGATAAATATATGATTCATATATATGTCCCATATATGGGACAATATGAAAAATATTAAAAATGATGATGAGTTAATAGCTGCCTTAACACAACTGTTTGATAAGCAAGATGCTAAGTTAGACCAAATGTTTAAAAATCAAAATGCTAGGTTTGATGAGCTAAATGCTAAGATTGATGAGCAAAATGCTAGGTTTAATGCTAGGTTTGATGAGATGAAGCAAGAATGTACTAGCATTAGACTAGAGCAGGTTAGTATAAACCTTCTATTGAAAAATGCACATGAAACATTGAGTGATAATCATGAAGATGAAAACAAATTGAAGCAGGATAATAGTAGTGTTAAGATACAAGATCAACTCATTCAAGTTTCTGATAATGTAGGCCTAGTTACTGTTGTTGAAAAAGTCAACCCTAATGAGATAGTAGAATTGAGTAAAGAAGTGGGTAGGGAGTTGTCTTCACTGAAAGTCAACTATCATGAAAGTAATATTGCTACATTGAAGGTTAGGAAAACTATGAACAAAGTGAATATTTACATGAGACAGGTTTCTGTGGAGGTTAGGAACAATGTAAACAAAATGAATGTTGCTTTGAGTCAAGTTGATGAGTTCAACTTTCAACTGAGAATTGAAAAGGTGTATGCAATGCATTCTCAAGTGAACATGACTAACTTTTGCAAGCAAAATGGCTTTATTGAAACAAATGAACCCATGAATAAAATCATGTTCTTGAAGAAAACAAAACGCAAAGTCTCCATTGATGTGTTAGTATTCAAAGGTTGTTTCAAGTTGCTTACTTACAAGATGATGATAGTAAATCACATGATGAAAGGGTATTCCCCAACACACAATGATTAGGGATCCTGTGTTATGCCGGGATTCAGAATAGCATAATCGCTACGCAGTGTATGGTAAGAGTCCATAATTGTGTCTTTTTTCTTTCCTGTAGCCTATTTTTCTTGGCCCTTAATCTTTTCAAATTTCGATTCTTTCCTGTCTTTGTGTAATGTTCAGTAAAATTCTTCTATGATGCATATCTTAACCAATCTTGTCCATAGTCATTTAAATTTGTATTCTTCTGAAATAATATTAGAAGTTAAAATAGTAGCTTATTTTCCTAATCTTTAAATTGTTGATAAAACTTAACTTTTCCAAAATCTATCCATTGTAGTGTAAATAATTGTTTGCTTGCGGTATATTTTTTCATCATGTATTACATATTTTAATCATGTCTATTTTTTTTCAGGTATCATATTAGGTAATTAGGTTTTTCAGAGTAAATTTTGTCCCATGTTCTCATCTTTCATTGCATATCGTGCCATAAGCCATATGTAATTAGGTTATAGTTTTCTTCTGGGCTTTTAACCCATTTTGCATTTTATTTTTTCTTTGCTGTCCAATACTTTGGATTTTTGGTAGACAAGTAGGTGTGATTCTTTTAGAGGTGTGGGCGTGAACCACATATGGCTGGACTCGATTATCTGACCTACTTGTTTGCGATATAAAAACCTTAAGACTGCAACATCAAATGTTTGTAAAAAAAAAACTTTTGCATACTTTTGTTTTTGTGGTCCGATACTAGAGTCTGCTATCACATTGCCTTACAGACATCTAGGAACTATCCACCCAGTCACAATAGTCAACATTTTTTTTCCTTCACCAGTTGTTTTTGTGGGAGTGATAGCTCACAATTATAACAAATTAGAGTCATACTTGGAATTTACAAAATTCCATAGTAGTATATTTTATTAAATATACTTCCTCATGAAAGTTTAGTACTGACATGTAGGATAGGCTCTAATTAATCTTTCTCTTCTTTGTATTGTTTTAGGAAATTTATTTACCCAGTTTTCTTTTTCTCTTTTTTGTATTTTTTAGGGAACTTATTTACCCATTCATCTTGATCATCTTTGTATTATAATCTTGAAATGTTTGTACTTATTATACAGTCTTTAAATTATAAATTCTTTTGTTATAATAAATAAACTTCAAAATTTGAAAGTATTAATGAATTCTGTAGTCATATATATGTGATGTATTAATGAAAGTTAACTTGAATAATAATGTTTTCATTGAATAAAAACGTTGTGTTATATTATCAATTGAAATGAGTTAAAGGCTAAAATTTTTCTAAAGTGTTTTGTAATTGATATCTTTTTCAAAATTTATAAAACTGTTTGTTCTATAAATTTTGATATGATTGATTATCGTTTGAAATGGATGCTGGAGTGTATGTAGAATTTTTAGTGGGGTTTGTTGATTAGAATTTTGCTGGTATGTGATTGTTTTTTGAGATGGAAACCCATTATTGCCTAAAGAAGGAATAACAGAGGTTATGACTTAGAGAGGCAGTAGTGAGATAATATTTTTTGTGTTGATTACTTATGTTGATTGCCATAGATGCAAAATAATGATTAATAATGTTGATTGCCATAGATGCTGATGATTACTTATGAATATTGATTGCCTTTGAAGCAAAATATTATTGATGTTTTGAATGATTTCTTGTTTAATGATTGATAGTAAAGTTTTGTCATGAAATGTAGTTTGTGTTTAGAACATTGAAAAGTCGAAATAAACTATAGTATCCGACAAACGATGATTAATAATATTAAATAATTTGCTTTCTATACAATATTTGAACACAAAGTTAAAACTAAATAATTTTGAAACCCTGAATGATAAATCATAAATGTGAAATGAACTTGCTATAAATGCTATAAATGAAATGTTATACTAAATGATAATGAAATGCAGATATATTATGAAATGATTGTGAATAGAAGACCAATTGTCTGAAATTATTGAAATATATATTGAAATTAATTTTTTGTTGTGATGATCTGATGTTTTTTACAATTTTGATAATGATACAGGGTGTTATGAAATTCTATTTCTATTTTGAAGAATGGATTAAATTTTGATATTTGAACAGTGAATAAATGGAAATGAATTTTTTTTTATATTGAAATTTATAATTGATATCTCCATATTTCAGAATTTATGTATTGCTGACTGTATAATAGGATGTTAACAAATTTCAATTTTATATATACTTAAAAATAATTTTCATGTGTATTAGATTGTATTGATAGCCTAATCAAGATTTTCTTCTTAGTTTATAAGCATTTTAAGATAACAGGTACAGCACAGACATTAACATTGAAATAGTTATCATGTGAATCTCGAAATCAGCAACAAGTGAACGCCATGAAGAGTGTTAAGAACATTTGGGTGATTTTCGAACTAGTGTGACATAACTACGCCAATATCTACGCTGATGCCTACACTAATAACTACGCCAATATCAACACCAATAACTACGCCAAAATCTACGCTGCGGCCTACACTAATAACTACGCCAATATCAACACCAATAACTACGCCAAAATCTACGCTGCGGCCTACACTAATAACTACGCCAATATCAACACCAATAACTACACCAAAATCTACGCTGCGGCCTACACTAATAACTACGCCAATATCAACACCAATAACCACGCCAAAATCTATGCCAATGCCTGTGCTGATGCCAACGCCAATAACTATGCCAATGTCAACACCAATATCTACGCCAAAATCTACGCTGAGGCCTACACTAATATCTACACCAATATCAACACCAATAACTACGCCAAAATCTACGCCTATGCCTGCACCGATGCCAATGCTGATACCAATGCCAAAATCTACGCCGATGCCTGCGCCGATGCCAATGCCTGTGCCAATGCTGATACCAATGCCAAAATCTACGCCGATGCCTGCGCCAATGCCTATGCCTGCGCCAATGCTGATGCCAATGCCAAAATCTACGCCGATGCCTGCACCAATGCCAATGCCTGTGCCAATGCTGATGCCAATGCCAATATCTAAGCTGATGCCAATGCCGACACCAAAGCATACGCTAATAACAATGCCAACGCTTATTGCTGACTTTGTATCTCAAACTTCAACACTACTACATTACCTGGAGGTAATTGTCATCCATGTTCACGTTCGCAACTTTGAATTCAGAATAACAGTCACAGTATCATGAAAGAATTGATTCAAAAAAAAAAAAAAAAATCCTCTCCTAGATTATTCCTGTATGCAGAACTCTAAACCTTGAATGCTGAAAATATCAAAAAACCAAACCTTACCTAAATTAATCCTCACCTAAGTTAATCCTGTATGCAGCGTCTATCTCTTTTCCGAAAAACGAATTACATTGTCATTTCAAGCCTGAAATGTACATTGTATAATTACAAATATGATACAAAATTTACGTGACTCTGTATCGAGTTTGGTGTGCAGCCGTCTACTACAAGCATGAGGTAATGCTAACTGAGATGTCACCTGTATCGAGTTTGATATGCATCAGTCGACTACAAGTATCAGCCCAACACTACGTGCATCCAGATCAGCCCAACACTGATGTCATCACACTGGAGTCACACTTAACTGAAAATCATACTGAGTGCCTTAACGGACTGTTTTCCAAAATGTGCATCGATAAAATCAACTGCGTCAATAGTGAAAGAAATGAACATTTTTTGATTTATTGAAATTTTATGTGAAAATTGAATGTAACAATTCATCAATTCATTTAAAAAAAAAAAAAATAAATAATAATAATAATAATAATAATAATAAATTTCTTATTCAACATACTAAATTTTTTTTTATGCAATGAAAATTGAATTTTTCTATCTATTAAATTTATGTGCAATTTCAAAAAACTATTCTTTACATATTAAACTTTCTGTTGAGATATTTTCCTTTAAATTATAAAGCTAAATCAAAAGTAATATTGATATTCTATACTTTGAAATATTGTTAGGAAACATATAACAAATGCTATTGATGAATTTTTATTATAATTTTCAATTATAATACATGTAATGTTTTTATAGAAAAAATTGTTACTGTTCTCGAATTTACAATTCAAAATTTTCATTAGGGTCAATGTAATATTTTTTTCTTTAAATTTTCAAACAGTAAAATTTTTTTTATGTCAAGAGGGGGGTATTTGTAATATTACATTTTTTCTCACATTGGAATCGAATCTTCAATTCGAGATCTATGAAACTTTATAGTAAATATCAGAGTCATCGATAGACGGACAAACTTTTTGACGGAGAATTTATTATCGTAAATGATTGTTGCATTGTTCCATGGTGTCACCGAGGCTCGGTTGACAGAATTAAAAAGATAAATGGTTTAGTTAAATAGAGATGATATATGAAAGTTTGAAATAATAGTTTCAAAATAAAGTTTTATTGAGAACAAATATAAAATGTGAATTCTAAACTTGTAATTTATAATTTTTTTGGTGACGTGTCTGTAATATCGACACCGAACAAGGCTTTGCTCTGTGACTTGTAACTTAGGCTTTTCCTGTTCTTTCTTCTCTGAAACTAATGGCTGGCTATGTGTGTGTTGTAAATTTTTGCTCTGAATCATTTTCCATTTAAGTGAATTTATTAATGTTTTAAATTGAGTTTTAAACAGTTTATAGTGTTCTATTTTGTCCATATAATTTGTTTTGTGTGTATACAAGCCAATAGCCACTGTTTTTTCAACTGTAAACTAGATAAGTATTTTAGTTTGTAGTAACTCTAGAACTTAGGCTTATAAGATATAATTCTTTGTCTATTTGTATTATATTTTTCAAAAATTCATCTGAAGATTATAAGTTCATTTGCTCTGAAAACTGGATTTCTCATTCATAGGCAATAGATCCATTCATAGTTTATCAAGAATCTATTACATTGGAGCCGACAACTAACCTTAGGTTAATAGGTGTTAAATGCTATCCAGCCGATGTAAGGAAAAAATGGTAGCACGGCAATATATATATATATATATATATATATATATATATATATATATATATATATATATATATAGTATATGGCATTTCCTTATTCGTAAGTCCTTGTAATTTTGCACTGATTATAAGTGCACGTCCAAATTTAAAATGTACTGGATCGCCTGAGGGCTTGTCCTGATTCAGAATAAAGTATTTGATCTCTATAATCATAAAAATCAATGTACAGTACCTGTAATAAATAGTAAAAATAACAAAATTTCCAGTAATAATGCAACTTTTTCTAGGTATGAACTTCAAGGCTCATAAAATGACTTTTTCTCAATCACAGGCAGAAATTCCAATGATCATCATAATCTTAATTTAATGAAAATTGTTTGCATTGAACATTGTTCGTCATAAGATAAGCTACATCTTTAAGGTAATCAACGTATTTAGGATTATCATGTTTATGAATGAAAGCGAGACTGTGATAGAAGATTAAAATAACTGAAATATAAACATTATATACAATGCATATTTCTGATCAACTATAATTACAAATGATAGTATCAAGCCGAAATGAATTCAACAACTGAATTTCAAAGTTACTATCCACTTCACTATCCACTGCAGTCGCAGTAGGGCCTGACATCTGCACAGATTGGGTGGTGGTATCCCACTAAGAACAGGTAGCCAGGGAACTGGTGTTGTTCTCAGGGCTCCAGTAATAATGCACATTGTGTTGTTAAGTTGCACATCCAACAACTTAGTGTGGTGGCTGTTCATCCAGGATGAAGCACAATACTCGGCAGCAGAATACACCCGACCAAGGCTTGAGCACCTCAGAGTTGATGGAGATGAGCCCCATGTGGTGCCACATGATTTTTGTATTAAATTATTCCTCGTCTTCACCTTGGCCACCATGTTTTTAATGTGTTGATTGAAGGAGAGTGTCCTATCAAGGGTAACACCAAGGTATTTTGGAAAACTGTTGTGGTGCAGTTTAGTGTTGCTCATTGTCACCTTCAGCTTGGCATTTGCCATTTTATTATTCAGGTGAAAGGCAGACTCTTCAGTTTTTCCCATGCTTGGGCACAGTCTCCATTTTGAGCAATAAACTGCTAGAGCATCCAGGTCACTGGTTAGGGTCTCCTTGCTGCTCTCCAGGTCCTTGTTTTGTGTGGCAAGGGCTATGTCATCTGCATAAGCAAAGACCCTGTACCTAAAACAGGGAAGGTCTGAAACATATAGGTTAAAGGGAAGGGGAGCCAGAACAGAGCCTTGAGGCAGGCCATTATCCAGTCTCCAGTTCTGCTCATCTTGTGTCCCATTGAGACCTGAAATGATCTATTTTTCAGCATGTTGTTCATGAGTCTAGCTATCAGTTGACAGGGAATGACTTGCAGCAATTTAAATATGAGCCCCTCTCTCCAGACAGTGTCTTCAAGTCAACAAATGCCACAGCTGTTTTCTCCTGCCTCTGGTACCCAGCCTCAATGTAAGTTGTGAGAGCCAAGACCTGGTCCTCACAGCTACGCTCTGGCCTGAACCCTGCTTGGTCTACTGGGATAACATTGAGAATTGCTGGACTTATTCTCTTGAGAAGTATTCAGCACTTTTCAAGCAATTTATAGACTATGCTTAGGAGAGCAATTGGGCGGTAGCTACCAGGACAGTCACCTGGCTTCCCAGGCTTCAATATTGCAACAATCTTTGATCTCTTCAACTCATGAGGAATTTCCCCAGTGATTAGCATGGTTGTATAGAACTGACTCAGCCATCTTACAGTATTTTTTCCTGCATGCAATAAGAACTCTGGGTGGATACCATCAAATCCAGGGGCCTTGCCAGGCCTCAAGTCTCTCAGAGCACTTTTCACATCATCTACAGTGAAAGGAGCAGAGAGGTGTTCATTTTGGAGGGTTCTCTTTCTAAGGTCTGTTAATTGATCTTTTATCTTCATGGTGTGATCAATATTATGGCTAACTCTTGAAACTCCAATAATATGATCTGCAACCAGGTTTGGATCCATTTGATTAGCCTGTCTGGCAGGCTTCCTGGCTGCACCAAGCTTTCTGAGCAAGCTCCAAGCCTGACGGCTGGAGTGTTTGAAGTCAAGACCCTCCACTGTTTTCTCCCATCTCTCTCTCCTTGCACTGTCAAGCGCCTGCAGTAGCTCATCAGCAACCCCGTTATCCCCACTTTCCTTGAGTCTTTTGAATAGGGTGTTGCATCTCTCATTCCAGCCAGGAATATACTCCCTCCTGCAACCTCTAGGAATAAATTTCTTTGCAGTTGATGTCACTGCACCCACAAACCTCCAGTAGCTCTCCTTGGTGGGAGGTATCCATCGGATGCAATCCAGGATCAAGATCCTCTGCATACCTCTCCCAGTTTGCCTTAGAAAAGTTCCACCTTGGCTGGTTGACTGATCTTATGAGAGGTATCTGGATACCAGTGTCTATAAGGACAGGCCTGTGCTGGCTTTGCGGGAAATCAGATAAAACATATCTCACTGCAGGCAGTGGTTGTCCCAAACTATTCTTGCTGATGAAGCACAGATCAGGGTTGTAGTCTCTACCCCATGCAGCTGATCGGAAGGAGCCTCTGTTTTTGGCATCAAAAACCAGATACATATTATTGTCCTCTGACCATTCAACAAGTGATAAGCCACAGCTGTTATTTTGGGCATAGTTCCACATGTCATGATGACTGTTGAAATCTCCAACAAACATACATGAGTGATCAAATTTTGGTAGAACTTGGCTTGGCCAATCTGAAGCTGGAGATTTGTACACATTCACTATAGTGAGATCTTTTATTTTAATCACAACCAGGTGAATATTATTATCTTGACTCTCTGAGATGAGTTCAACTTCCTCCAGAGTACTTCTTATATAAGTTGCTGTTCCATAGGATTTGTGATAGGTAGCACCAATTAAGTCATAGCCGGGAATATGCCCACTTGAACAAAGCTGTTCTTGTGTTTCTGTGTGAGTCTCCTGCAGTGCTATAAAATCTACACCTAGCTCCAGCATCAGTTTTGATACACACTCGCTTTTAGCTCTGCTTATACCCTCAATGTTCAAGTGACATATTTTTATGCCAGGGCCAAGTCTTCTCATAGAGTAGTTCTGAAAAGAACTGTTTCTCAAATTGTCCATGATAAAAAAAGCCGGGAGATCCAATGGATAGTTCGGCTGCCAAAATAACTATGCGCACTCTGTATAACACCAATACAATATTGACATGAATAATGCTCTTACTGCCAATATCCAACATTCACCAACCCCACCCATTTTGGACCAGGAGCTCATAGTTGTTCAGGAGCTTCACACTTGTTCCGGCCACCACAACCCTTTTCATGGCTTGGCGGCTATTACCGATCTGCTATGGCTTGTATTTGATTTAGTTCCCCAAGTGCAGGTCTCCATCCCACACTTAGGTATCCAGGCGCACCACTGGGAGGCCCTTCCAGCATTCATTAAAGATGTTAAAGATGTTGTTTTGGAGATACTGTGGAAGCTGGAACAAATACACTGCGCCCTCTATTTGGCTGTAAGCAACCAGGCAAGGAATGGGATGTTGGTATAGGGAAGAAACTCCTGGATCTTGTGAAGGACACGGGAGTTGGTTTGGCCAACTAACATACTTCTGGGACACACAATAAGCTTCGGTTGACATGTGAGGTTCTTCGAACCTTTGGATCTTTGAATCCATCCCTTCAAAACATAAACATGATAAAGATTCGATTGCACTAGGTCTCATTCTTTGGAAAACTCGCTGAACGACATTAAAAGGATAATTCATCCTTGGAAAACATATGATAATTTCGTCGGCTCTCGATAACAGAAGATGCGTGTGCCTGTGTGGGAGAGAGACAGAATTATTTCCAGCTGTGTAATCATAATCAATCAGCGAGAAATCTTATCAAGCTAGACAATTTAATCGACTTGATCAACATAATCTGATTTGTTGACATGACATGATAATCCTCCTAAACTAGAGTATATCATAATTCTCAAAGTTGATCATTATTTGACAATTTAAATTGATTAGTGAGTGTTATTTTGTTATTAAATTTGGTTTGTAAATAATCTAAATTCGAACTTTCTTGTTTTCAAATGTTTGAACAGAAAATTGAACCTGAATTCAAGTTTATGGGACAAAACCTACTTTCCGGACTATTTATAGTGTATAAAATTCGGGGAAGAAACAGTTTTGGGCTGTGCATGTTTGTCCTTCCCAATAATTTTAAAGAATTGTGTTCTGTTTATCAATAAATAAATAAATAAAGAGCGAATCTTGGTGCCCCTTTATTTATTATGTGATAGATTTAATGATTACCAAGAGCTACTTTGAGTAAAGTAGATATTTTAAATGAATCTCCTCACATGCATTGTGAATTTGATATTGTTTTCATTATTTTTAAAACTTCATTCTTGGTCCAACTTGCTTGTTATTCATAATTTGCAATTATTAAATAATATTTTTATTTCAAGTTCAATCTAATTATTTATAAAATGATTTGAAGTGATGGATCTAGTGATAGCAAACTTATGAGATCATTTATTCAAAGCAAGTTTCTGTGGTTTAATGGTAAAGTTGCTGCTTACCAATCTGGGGCCCCAGGTTTGATTCCCACAGTATGAATCATTTTTGACTCTTTGAAACAACTTCTGAATTTTGTCTGAACAGTTGAACAAAACCACTAATCAAAATTCATACTGAACTTATTGGTTTTCTTGGTATGAAAGAACTATATACAATGAAAGAACCATATCAACAATGGAAAACATCAGTCTCTCCTGATGCGTTCAATAAATATTTTTTAGAAGCAATAGAGAAGATTAGCATTAGTATTACCGCATCAGAAATATCAGCAACCAACTTTTTGGAGTTTTCCCCTAGATCTGATTCAAGATTTGAGTTGAGAGAGGTATCAGTTCAGCAGGTTCTTGCCATTGTTTCGAAAATGAAATCTACAACTAGTAATGATATTTATAATATATCTAGCTCATTGATTAAAGAAGTTATTCATTCAATTGCGGACCCCTTAACATCATGTTTTAATGCTTGCATGAATGAGTCAGTCTTTCCGGCAGTTCTCAAACATTCTAGAACTGTGCCCATCTATAAAAAAGGTTGCAAAGATCAACCTGAGAATTTTAGACCAATATCTATCCCTCCAATTTTTAGCAAAATTTTTGAATACATAATTGGGACTCAACTATATGAATATTTGGAGAGTAATGGCCTACTCTCAGATACCCAGTTTGGTTATAGGGCGGGCAGATCAACTATTGACGCGGTTAGCTCCATTGTCGAAGATATTATGGACTGCTTCAATCCTAAACGTTATGCAGGCGTAGTGCTTTATGACTTAAGTAAAGCATACAATGTTGTAAGCCATGACATTTTGCTGAAAAAATTGCATCATCTAGGCGTGCATGGAAAGTCCCTCAAGCTCATAAAGTTGTATTCGAGTGAGCGTGAACAAACTGTCAATGTCAATAAAGAATTCTCCAAGCCTTGCCATGTACCTCAGGGAGTACCACAAGGTTCAATATTAGGACCATTGCTATTTCTTGTTATGATGAATGATGCAGGTTTCAGCACTGATTCAAGAATAGTTTGCTATGCAGATGACACCTCCATGCTCTCGACCGATTCTGACATTGCAACTCTGAAAGAAAAGATGTCAAGAACAAGTGAGCCTATGGTTCAGGGCAAATATTCACCACCATTATACAAGAAATAGGCAACACATTGATGTGCCCTATACCAGACTTAATAGAGTTCAGAGAAGTTCAAAGTTGGTTTCTTTAAAAATATTCAACAAGCTACCCATCAATGTGAGAGCTATGACAATAAATGCCTTTAAAAATAGATTAAAAATGCTTCTAACGGAAAATCCTCTTTATTCACTAGCTGAGTACGGTATTTTAATATGGATGAAGGGATATTTAACAATTATTTCTGAACATATGTTTATACCTATTATATTATTATGTTTATACCTATTATATGTTTGTATCTATTGACATTATACTTTAAAGTAATATTATTGTATTATAGTACATAGAATTTGAGGAATTGACGTGATTATTTGTTTAGATCTTAATTTAATTTATGGCTGACGTTTCCAATTGTATATTCTGTATACTTAAAGGAATAAACTTCATTATTATTACTAACAGTTAATCTTTATGACCTTAGATTTTAGTAGGAAAAACATTTTGTTTTATAATTGTACTAGCAGGGCACCCATGCTTCGCTACGGGAATTGAAAGATAAGATTATTTTTGTGAACCATTTATAATCTAAATTCTACCATAATTGTTATAATCGTTTTTGAGATTAGGCCACAACTTGGCATGAAAACTATTGAGTCAAATCATTTGATTAATCATTGATGTGTTGTAAGTGCTCTGTAGAATAGTAGTCCAATTGCAGCGAATTTTGTAGAATATTGAGTGGGTTTTAAGAGTCAACCTCGACTTTATTCATTGACAATTAATATTTCCCATTGACAGTTATCAAATTAGCAGTGATCATGTTATTTTTGTTTCTGCTTGATGCAATTGAAGATTAAATTCCAAATTAAGTTGATTCGGAATTTGATGACTCTGGTATCCATGATGGCTTCTCTCATTGATAAGCCATTGTGGTATTTAGTCCAGAATAGGAACTAACAGTGCAACTGGCTCTCTCAAGGCCATGGCTGCATACAAACATAGGGCAACAGAGGAACCAATACAACAGAAGCTGAAGAAATTATTCGCATTTCTCACAATGAACATTAAATAATTACATTCAACTACCATATGTTTGGAGAGATCGATTATTAATTTATTTTGCTATAATCCTGTCACTTTCTGAACCTATTATACCAGATGTTCCAAGAATACTGCAATGTTTTAAAATAAGGTCGCCAAATTTGGTAACTCAACTACAGCTATTATAATCTTTTTCATTTGCTCACACTCTCTTACGTTTTCAACAGACTATGGGAAACTTTTTTCTGATCAGCTGCTACTTGAGGGACCAATAATCCTTTCTCAAGGAACTTCAGCGAATTCTCCCAAAGTTGAGACCTGTTCCAAAATAATATTTTTTTTCGCAAACTCATTATATTCCCGATTCAATCAAAATCGTTAGAGCCGTTTTTGAGATCCGTCTAACATATATACATATCCACAAATACTCATATTCAAACAGAAATTGCTTACTATGTACATATTTACTTCAATGATTATGATTTCATTCAATGAGAGCTTATTTCACATAATAACAGCTGGCATCAAAAGCAAAAATGTCCAGCATGATTGAAATTGAAACAGTAGCAATCATCAACATTATTATCTTCATCTGATCAAAACCAAATTATAGTAAGATTCACATCAATGTGTCAACATTGTTTGAATGGGGAGCATTGATGCTATTGATGAGAAATACTGACAGTCGACGAACTGTTATGCAAATTCTCCAGTATTTATTTTATTATTTATTTGAAATGCAAATAACACTAATGTAATAACATTGAAAGATAAAATGATAAGGTAGTCCTTGTGCTATTTTTCTTTCAAATTTATAGGTGACAAAGTCCAGGATAAGGTTAGAATTTCACGTGTACAATTTTTATAAAATGTTGGTCCAAACATTTAAAACTATAAATTTTGAATTTAGATGGCTTAAATTGATATATTAATTAGAAATATTCCACTTAATTACCACATTAACGAATAATATCGAGTTATTTAAGAAATTTGGAACTATTCAAGAAATACAAACTCGTAAACACTAACGCTCAGCTGAGCTTCGTATTATTCTCAGCAGATAACGAAAGCTACGGTACCTTCTATTTTCTATGGTAAAACAATCAATGTTTGAGAATAATATGCATGGGAAAAGCGCCTTACTTCTATGGAAGACATTAATTTCTACATTAGGAAAAGGAACAACAGCTATTTGGCCGTTTTAATAAATAACCTCTTCCTTTTACCCAAGTTAAATTTTGGCCGAATTTCCTCATTCTTTAGAAACAGATTCCACAACGGACACGTCTGAAGTTTTAAAAATACCCTCCATATATCATACTGAATTAATAAAATTTCATCAAAATTGTTCAAGCAGTTATCGCGATCGGATATACAAACAAAATTAAATTAGTCTTGATAGAATAGGATCAATTGTTAAAAGCAACTCCCGTCATAAAAGTTTGTTTTGTGTAAAATAAAAATTATCTATACTCCCAGGAATAGCTCTGATTGAAGCAGCAGTGCCCAATCAATTTGTTCTCGATAAATGCATTTCGATTAGTTCTTCAACTTGGTGCCTATCTAATGAAGTCATCTCAACTTAATGCCAACCTGTCAAAATTATTAATTTAGTCGCCAGTTAACAGCTGTTTCGAAGAGGTACTCTCTAGATTAAAGATCTATAATAACATATGATATGGACATTTCTATTATAATTAAGAGATTGGGAGAAGAAGAATATACATGCTAAAAGACAAACTTTAAACCCTTAAAAACCACCCTTAGATTTGAAATATCGCCTAAAGATTTCTTAGTGAGCACCTAGGACGTTTAAGGAAGCTATATTCCAAGTTTTGTTGCAATCCATCCAGTAGTTTTCCAGAAATCATGATCAGTGAGTCAGTGAGATAAGAATTTTATAAGTTTAGATTATATTTTTGTAAACTATGACTAATTAAGATCAGTACCTTTTTACCGGTTTTTTAATAATTTGAAACTGAATTTCAACCAAAAAATTTATATTTCTGATTGGATTACAAATCTGTAAATCTGAATTTTTCATATCCAGCTAATAATTTATTTTAGAAGGAATGTTGGACTTACCTAGGTGTTAAAAATTCTCTTAAACACTCTTATCAAAAATTTTCCTCACGAAGGCCCAGTTGCACAAAAGCCGGTTAAATTTTAATCCTGATTAACTTCACGTGAACCATTTCAAAAATTTGGTGTGGTGCACTCACACAACTTTCCTTGCCGTTATGAAAATTAATCAACTGACGCTAGTGTTCCCGCGCATCTCAAATCTACTTTACTAAGATCTGAGCCAGCTGGTGACAGGACAATAGCGCTCCAGTCACACGAATTCTGCTATCTCTTCATAGTGAATGATTTAATAGAATCAACAGTTTGCAATTGAATAATCACATTTTCTCGAATTTCGAGCTTATTTTCAATTTTAGGTGAAAATGTTACTGAACATTAATTGTAGAGATTTTTATGCTCAATCTTTTCCACTTGATTTTTTTTTAAATTGTATCGGAAGCCTGATAATTTGGAATCTAAAATTCAACTTTGCATAGATGGTGCAGTGCTCCTGAAATTTTTTACAGATATGAGACTTGTGGCAGTTGGTAGAGCTTATCAATGACTTTTCTAGGTATGAATTTCTTCAAAATCGTTGGAGCCGTTTTCGAGAAAATCGCGAAAAACCCTGTTTTTGACAACATTTTCGCCATTTTAGCCGCTATGTTGAAATGTATTTGATCGAAAATGTTAGTGTAAGGACCTTAAGTTCCAAATTTCAAGTCATTCCGTTTATTGGGAGATGAGATATCGTGTACACAGACGCACATACACTCATACACACACACATAGTATTGCTTTCCGAAAAAAATTAAGGTACCCCAATTTCTAAATTTCTATACGTTTCAAGGTCCCCTGAGTCCAAAAAAGTGGTTTTTGGGTATTGGTCTGTATGTGTGTGTATGAGTGTATGTGCGTCTGTGTATACACAATATCTCATCTCCCAATTACCGGAATGACTTGAAAATTGGAACGTAAGGTCCTTACAATATAAGGATCCGACCCGAATAATTTCGATCAAATGCGATTCAAGATGGCGGCTAAAATGGCGAAAATGTTGTCAAAAACAGGGTTTTTTGCGATTTTCTCGAAAACAGCTCCAACGATTTTGATTAAAGTTATACCTGAAATAGTCATCAATAAGCTCTATCAAATGCCACAAGTCCCATATCTGTAAAAATTTCAGGAGCTCCGCCCCATCTATGCAAAGTTTGATTTTAGAGTCTCAATTATCAGGCTTCAGATACAATTTAAACAAAAAATTTCGAGTGGAATAGATTGAGCATGAGAATCTCTACAATTAATGTTCAGTAACATTTTCACCTAAAATTAAAAATAAGCTCGAAATTCGAGAGAATGTGATTATCCAATTGCAAACTGTTGGCAACTGTTGATTCTATATTAGATGATTCACTATGAAGAGATAGCAGACCTCGTGTGTCTCCAGCGTTATTGCCCTGTCACCAGCTAGCTCGAATCTTTGAATAGTAGACTTGAGATGCGCGGGAACACTAGCGTCAGGTGATCAATTTTCATAACGGCAAGGAAAGTTGTGAGAGTGCGCCACACCAGATTTTTAGATCATTCAATTCTGAATAGAATGAGATCATATGGAACTCTCTATCTCTAATGAGTACTGAGTTATGATTTTTCAAAAATGAGTGAAATTTGAAGAAAAAAATCAATTTTGATGAATTTTAGTTTTTGATCAACAATATCTTCCGATTGTTACCACTTAGATGTATGATTCAAAATCCCTCTGGGCTTTTTTTTTGTGCTCTACAATCTGAGATCAGGTAGAGCACTCTATCTCATATAGATTTCCATGTACACCTGACAACAATGCTCCTCGTATTGTGAAAAACACCTAATTTTCAGCTTCAACCATCCTCACCAACTACATTGTCCTCACATTGATATTCCGCACAATATCACAGGTTCATGAGATTATTATCTATGAGAATCACCCGTTAGATGCACTTCATTTTAGTATTTCCTAGTGGAGAGGCGCGCTTAAGGACACCTCAAGGATCAAAATTTCAAACACTTATAACTTTTGACACAATGCTCAGATTTCATTGTACTACACTTCATTCTCCTCGGCTCGTCAAGGCGGTCCAAAATCATGTGTAATAGTAAATTTCTTCTTTCCTCTGTGTAATAGTATTAATGGGAGGTTCACTTTACTGATTAATGGGAGGATCACTTTACTGATCCGCATCAATTGATCTCGTTCACTGCCGCGAGCCAATCAGAAGACCAGGATTGGATCTTCCTCAGGTCACGTGACGTGTCTAGTATTTGTTTCATGTAAAACGCATTGGTTTGATTGACAGTTTCCATTCTGTACCTATTCTGTGCCTATGGTTATAGGGCAAGCATGAAATAGTATTGATAAATTTGGATGTCATTTGAGTAGAAAACAAGAGGCTGAAGAATTATATAACAGAATATCGTTAGTTTAGCAAAAACATTTATATACCACAGAATGCTGATCTAAATAATAAGAAACAATTGATGTATTTAATAGCCCAGTCAATAAACCCACACAGCACACTGATGTTTATAAAACGTTACCTCTTAAACATTTGAATAGTTTAGACAACGTTGTATGTTGTTGACCATCACGTTTTCCAAACGTTTATTCAACCTTTAGTTTGGTACTGACTTTTACGTTCAATAAACATTTATTTAAAGGTTGTATTCAACATTTCGATAAACGTTATATCAACGTTTTGATAAACATTATGGTCAACTTTCAATAAACGTTATATCAACGTTTTGATAAACATTATAATCAACCATTAGTTTTGAGCATTTGATTCTTTGGAGGTAGTACATATCTTTAGGCAGGACATAGAGGAGGTGCGATGCAAAGTAGCACGGCATTTTGCATCCATAGGGGCTTCTTCCATATTTGTTTGAATGGAAGCATAAATATACGTACTGTACGCGGTAAGGATAGGTGCAAATGAGGAGAAATGCAAAATACCAATATCATCTTCTTTCATCGCTGCATTGCATTGCGCCTCCTCCCACATCCAGCCTTAAGATACAAACTATCTCTCAGAATTCCAATGAACCTGCAATCCTATCTATGTACTTATTGTACTAATAAAATTCTATTCTTACTCACTCACTCGCCAATAGCGATTAATGGAAAAGTAAAAAATTTGAAAAGACAGGTGATGAGCCTCGTGGCAGGTTGGGTTGTAAAGCCAACCTAACTTGAGTGGACTGTATGGTGTGAGAAAAATAGTTTGATTTCTACCAATAACTGAATTGAGAAATTTAATAGTCCTGAATTAATAAATTTATGAAGTCAAATAATTCAATAGGTAAGCAATTGTCTGTGAATTCACTTTCACTGATTCTTAAAATTATTGTTCCTGAAAAAATGAATGACAAAAAAAGGGTAGAAATATTACACAGTATTGATGATTAGAATCAATCATGGATAATCAATAAATTCAGAATAAATCTCAACAAATCATAACAATACTTCGTATGACGTGAGAGTACACCAGAAGCAACTTGGCTAATGTGTAGAACAGAGCAAAGACAGATATACTGTCTGATTTAAAAAATTATTGATAACTAATGTGAAAACGTTGAAAGTTCCTTAAGTCTGAGATATATTACTTTTAACATCAAGAGGAGAAACTCATTTCTCCCTCCACAGTTTGTAGCGTAGACACAGACAGACATCCTGCACACAATTGGATGCACCATGTCATTTTGCTTCATGCTCTTGTGATGAAAACAATATTATACCTGCTGACCTGCTGACTTGGATCATTGCCAGCAATAGCTGGAAGGGGATTGTTGGTGTGTCGCGTTGGAAAGCTCTCTCACACAGACACAAAAGAAGGAGAATGCTGCTAGGTAATGGGAGTGATTAGTGGAGGATAGAGCATTGGACCTCTCCGTCTTCGAGAAAGAGCCATATTAAAAGTACTACCTCTCCCACTTTAGAATTAAACATATACAGAATTACTAAATGTGACTTCAACTACTTGAAGTGGCAAAATTGTTGCACAACAGACTTCCAATGTTGTGGTAAAAGGAGAAAGAGACTCATAAAAAAGGGTAAGTAAAGGTTTCAATGTAGCAAATAAGTAGCAATTCAAAAACAGAATTAAAATATGAATATTAGAAATACCTCTGTGTAAAAGAATAAATCTAAAAATATTGAAAGTGACAAAAAACTCATCTGATAAACAATCGTTGCAAGTCAGGCCATCCAACTTGTTCCTGGGAGGGTGCATGAGACACACACCAGTGATTCGGACCTGGGCAGGCGACAGGGCACCTTGGATGCAATCAGTGAGAGAAGGGGAGGCCAATGAGAAGGACACCAAAGACCAATGAAGCAGAACTTTGACGACTGATGAGATGAGCTCCGTCGACCGAAGAGAAGAGCACCAAAGACCAATGAATGACCTCAGAGTGGATACACAGAATCCAGGGTGGACCGACACACAGAATTTGTAATTGTAGTTGGAATGGCATGGTGCCAGAGTTCAGAACATATGCAAAATGTGAGGTAGTGGTTGCAGTTAGCAAAAACTGGAAATGTCCATCACGACGGTGAAAATAATTTGAATTGAATTGATACAGTTGAAAACAATTTGAAACAGAAAGTTCTGACCACATTTGATAAGCCAGATCACTGGATGCTCACAGAAATTGCACACGGGCAAGAATAGAGTTTATGAAACTTGAGGTTGGCAGCAAGGCTACTTTTCTGATTGGTTGAGAATTGAACTGGGTTAGTATACACCCACAAGATCTAGAATCTTGGAAATAGTAGAGTGGCGGATCTTCAATCCTGATGCTGAGTGTGGCGGACATGGTGTCCTGATGCAGAGAGATAGTATTGTGGCCTACAAGTCACTGTGACTTGTAACCAAACCAATCAGACAAAGTGCCAAGAGAGAAAAACATACTCACTAATACAATTTTTTAGTGTTCATAATAATTTATGATGGCAGGAAACATTTGAATTTTGAAGATAAAGTTTGTGGAAAACTAGTTCTGCATTTTTAAAGTTGAACACGAGGTGATGCAGCACTAATAGGTTAGCTTTAGGAACGATGAAGATATTTTGAACAGAAGAAAATCCCACATAGAAACTTATTTGCACATAATGAATTACTGTTGTATCAGGATTATTAATAGGGCCTTAAATAATCATTTACCATAATGCTTTAAAAAAAAAACATGAGTGCTTAACAAATTTGTCTGGGGATTGTTTTGCCATCACTAGCAAATCCATAGTAGGCTAAACAACTTTGTTTAGTAACTTCTATATGCTATTAAACTTATCAATAAATATCCTGGACATGAACTAATGATCTTACCTTCATTTAAGACCTTCAGCAGTCAAAAATTAGCAGAATAGACAAACTATGACTTGATGACGCTATAAAACAAAGGAGAAACATAACCCTCAACAACAGACAACAGAAACACATCACCTTACCACGACCTTACTGAAGGAAACAAAAAATCATGGCTGTCGCTTATGTGCATTATGCTTGCATCACCCCAGCAATTTCAAATTTATTGATATTGACAGTTATTATTGTTAACATTAAAAAATTCCTTATTTCAGGGGCAGATTGATAATTTCTTTATGGGAGACAATTGTGCTTCCACTGGAATAATGTTGGAATCAATAAAATAGTAGTTGATTATTATTTGAATTGAAAAGATGAAAATTATTTCATAGACTTGGAGTGCTCATTATTATTGTGTAACATCATTTTCAGCACAAACTGGAATCTAATTTGAAAAAATGATATAACTTTCTCAATTTTGAATGGAATTATTTGAAATTCTAGGACAATGTTTGTAATATAAACAGAACGTTCATGATTTTTTTCAGAATTTTTTGTCATCGATTTACCATTTATTTAAAATTTTAAACATCAGTAGCCCATCAACGTTTGACAGGATTTTTGCATTGAGGAAAAGTGCTGGAAATTCACTTCTACAGCCGAATTAGTCATAAAAGACTGCTTTTTTAAACATTTTTGGGAAACTTAAAAATTGGTCAAATTTATTTCTTAGTCCCTATGGTATCTGGATTAAAATTACCGTGCTACCAATTTCTCCTAAATAGGTTGGATAGCATTTCACACCTATTAACCTAAAGGAAGTTATCGGCTCCAAAATGGTAGATTCTTGATAAACTATGATAAAATGGATCTATTGCTTATGAATGAGAAATCCAGTTTTCAGAGCAAACCAACTTATAACCTTCAGAAGAATTTTGGCAATACACAACACAAATCCACAAAACAATACCTTACACACTTAAGCATCTAGCATCATTACAAGCTAAATACTTATCCATTTATATAGTTGAAAAACAATGGCTATAGGCTTGTAGACACACAAAACAATTTATACAAAATTAGAACACCATAAAACTGTTCAAAACTCAGTTTAAAACATTAAAAATTCAATTAAACAGGAACATATTCAAAGAACACAAAATTAGAACACATAGCCAGCCACCATTTTTTAGAGAGAGGCCTAAAAAGTACAGAGCAAAGCCCCACCTCAAAACCAGTGTCGACGTCATGAACACGTCACCAATATTAAATTCCAAAAAATTATAAATTACAAGTTTAGAATTTACATTTTACATTTGTTCTCAATAAAACTTTATTTCGAAACTGTTATTTTAAATTTATATATCCTCTATATTTATAATGATCTATTCATCTGTTAATTCTGTTAACTCAGTTTTGGTGATACCATGGAATGTGCAACACAATTATTTACGATAAATTCTCAGTTAAAAAGTTGTCCGCATATCGATTACTCTGATATTTACTATCAAGTTTTATAGATCTCGAATTGAAGATTTGATTTTAATCGAGAAAAAAAGTAATATTACAAATACCCCCCTCTTGACATAAAAAATTTTACTGTTTGAAAATTTAAAGAAAAAATTACATTGAAACAAATGGAAATTGTTGAAATTAAATTCGAGAACAGTAACAATTTTTCTATAAAAACATTACATGTCATCCTATAATATTGAAAATTATTATAAAAATTCCACAATAGCATTTGTTATACGTTTCCAAACAATATTTCAAAGTATAGAATATCAAAATTACTTTTGATTTAGCTTTATAATTTACAGGAAAATATCTCAACAGGAAGTTTAATATATATAAAGAATAGTTTTTGAAATTGCACATAAATTTAATAGATAGAAAAATTCAATTTTTTATTGCATAAAAAAATTTAGTATGTTGAATAAAAAAAATTTTTTTAAATGAATTGATGAATTGTTACATTTAATTTTCACATAAAATTTCAATAAATCAAAAAATGTTCATTTCTTTCGCTATTGACACGGTTGATTTTATCGATGCAAATTTTGGAAAACAGTCCGTTAAGGCACTCAGTTTGAATTTCAGTTAAGTGTGACTCTAGTGTGATGACATCAGTGTTGGGCTGATCCGAATACTTGTAGTGTTGGGCTGATACTTGTAGTCGACTGATGCATACCAAACTCGATACAGGTGACATCTCAGTTAGCATTGCCTCATGCTTGTAGTAGACGGCTGCATACCAAACTCGATACAGGTGACATCTCAGTTAGCATTGCCTCATGTTTGTAGTAGACGGCTGCATACCAAACTCAATACAGAGTCACGTAAATTTTGTATCATATAATTATACAATGTACATTTCAGGTTTGAAATGAAAATGTGATTTGTTTTTTGGAAAAGAGATAGACGCTGCATACAGGATTAACTTAGGTGAGGATTAATTTAGGTAAGGTTTGGTTTTTTGATATTTTCAGCTTTCAAGGTTTAGAGTTCTGCATACAGGAATAATTTAGGAGAGGATTTTTTGAATCAATTCTTTCATGATACTGTGACTGTTATTCTGAATTCAAAGTTGTGAATGTGAACATGGATGGCAATTACCTCCAGGTAATGTGGTAGTGTTGAAGTTTGAGTTACATGGTCAGCAATAGGCGTTGGCATTGTCATTGGCATATGCATTGGTGTCGGCATTGGCGTTGGCATTGTCGTAGGCATTGGCATCAACATTGGCGCAAGTATATAATCAATATAATAATGAAATTTGTTAACATCTTATTATACAGTCAGCAATACATAAATTGTGAAATTTCCTCAACCTCAATGGAGACATCAATTGCAAAATTTTAATAAAAAAATAATTTCATTTCCATTTATTCACAGTTCAAATATTTTATGAAAAGCAAATTATTCAATATTATTAATCATTGTTTGTTGGATACTATAGTTTATTTCGACTTTTCAATGTTCTAAACACAAACTACATTTCATGACAAAACTTTACTACCAATCATTAAACAAGAAATCATTCAAAACATCAATAATATTTTGCTTCAAAGGCAATCAATATTCATAAGTAATCATTTGCATCTATGGCAATCAACATTATTAATCATTATTTTGCATCTATGGCAATCAGCATAAGTAATCAATACAAAAAATATTATCTCATTACTGCCTCTCTAAGTCATAACCTCTGTTATTCCTTCTTTAGGCAATAATGGGTTTCCATCCCAAAAAACAATCACATACCAGCAAAATTCTAATCAACAAACCCCACTAAAAATTCTACATACACTCCAGCATCCATTTCAAACGATAATCAATCATATCAAAATTTATAGAATAAACAGTTTTTAAAATTTAGAAAAAGACATCAATTACAAAAACTTTAGTGAAATTTTAACCTTTAACTCATTTCAATTAATAATATGACAATACGTTCTTATTTAATGAAATCATTATTATTCAAGTTAACTTTCATTCATATTGAACATCTCATATATATGGCAACACAATTCATTAATACTTTCAAATTTTGAAGTTTTATTATTATAACAAAAGAATTCATACATAAGATTAAATTTCAGCATTTTCTAAATTGAACCATTTATTTTTTAAATAATTTCAGAATTTGAAGACTGTATAATAAGTACAAACCATTTCAAGATTACAATACAAAGACAATCAAGATGGATAATGGGTAAATAAGTTCCCTAAAAAATACAAATAAGAGAAAAAGAAAAATTGAGTAAATAAATTTCCTAAATAATACAAGGAAGAGAAAGATTAATTAGAGCCTATCCTACATGTCAGTACTAAACTTTCATAAGGAAGTATAATTAATAAAAATATACTGAAAATGAGAAAATGGGATATAATTTGCTCTGACAAACCTAGTTATCTAATATGATACCTGACAAAAAATAGACATAATTAAAATATGTAATACATGATGAAAAAATATATCACAAGCAAACAATTATTTACACTACATTTAGATAGATTTTAGAAAAGTTAAGTTTTATCAACAATTTAAAGATTAGGAAAATAAGCTACTATTTTAACTTTCAAAATTATTTCAGAAAAAAATACAAATCTAAATTACTATGGACAAGATTGGTTAAGATATGCATCATAGAAGAAATTTACTGAACATTACACAAAGACAGGAAAGAATCGAAATTTGAAACGATTAAGGGCCAAGAAAAATAGGCTACAGGAAAGAAAAAAGACACAATTATGGACTCTTACCATACACTGCATAGCGATTATGCTATTCTGAATCCCGGCATAACACAGGATTCCTAATCATAACATAGTGCCGGGGAATACCCTTTCATCATGTGATTCACAGTCATCATATTGTAAGTAAGCAACTTGGAACAACCTTTGAATACTAACACATCAATGGTGACTTTGTGCTTTGTTTTCTTCAAGAACATGATTTTATTCATGGGTTCATTTGTTTCAACAAAGCCATTTTGCTTACAAAGGTCAGTCATGTTCACTAGATAATGCTTTGCATACACTTTTTCAATTTTTAGTTAAAAGTTGAATTCATCAACTTGATACAAAGCAAGATTCATTTTGTTTAGATTGTTCCTAACCTCTACAGAAACCTGTCTCATGTAAACATTCACTTTATTTACTGTTTTCCTAACTTTCAATTTGGCAATACTACTTTCTTTACTGTTGACTTTCAATAAAGACAACTCCCTACCTACTACATTACTCAATTCTACTATCTCACTAGGATTTACTTTTTCAATAACAGTAACTAGGCCTACATTATCTGAAACTTGAAATAATTGATCTTGTATCTCAACACTACTATCATCCTGCTTCAATTTACTTTCATCTTCATGATTATCAATCAATGTTTCATGTGTATTTTTTAATAGAAGGTTTATACTAACCTGCTCTAGTCTTATGCTAGCAGATTCTTGCTTCATATATCATCAAACCTAGCACTTTGATCTTGTTTCAAATTATCAATCTTAGCATTTTGCTTATCAAACTTATCATTTTGCTCATCAAATCTAGCATTTAGCTGATCAAACTTTTGTATTAGGAATGCTATAAGATTCAGATCATTTTTAATGTTTGCCATTTTGTAATATGCACTGATATCTATTCATTAAAACTTGACCACTCCAGAACTGACCTCCCATTCAGCAGCATATCATTCAGAACCTATCAAGACATCAGCCTACTAATAATTTTTCATAACCAGGGATATATTTTGTAGTTTGAGTCCCACCAGGGGTACCATTTACCGTGCTACCAATTTCTCCTAAATAGGTTGGATAGCATTTCACACCTATTAACCTAAAGGAAGTTATCGGCTCCAAAATGGTAGATTCTTGATAAACTATGAATGGATCTATTGCTTATGAATGAGAAATCCAGTTTTCAGAGCAAACCAACTTATAATCTTCAGAATAATTTTGGCAATATACAACACAAATCCACAGAACAACACCTTACAACACTTAAACATATAGCATCATTATAAGCTAAAATACTTATCCATTTATATAGCTCTGCATTCTTCAAGTTTTGAAACAGTCTTTTGCACTCAATTTCAATCTTCAGATCACTTTTCACATGTTATGAAGTGTCTACAATCAAGTCAACAATCAATCTTGAGTTTTAAACATCGAAGTCTTAAATTTTCATAACTTTCAATTCAGTACGTTGCAACTACATGTTTCATGTCTACTCAAGTGTTTTTTCCAAGTTACTTTGGACTCAGGTTTCAATGAATTTCAATCAAATTGCATCTCTCAAACATTCGTTCTGCGATTCTAACTCACTTTTTACAAATTTGAGTTGTGCTCCAAGTTATTCACATAAGATTGTCTTGCTGTTGCATCACATTGCACTGTGGCTTTACTGCGTCATAGCTGTTTACCACTAAACAGTTACATTGTTGCCGTTTTTCTTCCCTTGGAACAACTTCATCATATTGGATCCTCACTCAACTCCATGTTTCTCTTGATTCGTGAGAACATTTGCTCCTCTGGTAGTCCTGCCTCTGTTGCAGTTTCCCATTGACATGTCCTGGCCTGGGCATGTCCTATCTTTTGGCACTTTGAAGCTGCTAACCTTATATTGAGCTAAGTATTTGTATTAATTTTACCTTTTCTTTTACATACATGTATTATATACTGTTTTTGATTTTCAAAATAGTTAACCTAATCTACTCATTCAAGTAAACAGTACACCTATGGATTTTAAAAGTAACAAATAAAGATTACAAGATACAAGTAAAAAATAAAGATTTTATTTTTTGAATTTGAGTCACTGCATTATAAGTCAAACATGAATTTGATTGTCAAATCTTTTTTTTCTATACATCTACTGTTTTTGATTTTCAAAATAGTTAACCTAAAAATCAGATTTTATTGACCATTGATTCATTAGGCCAATTACATTGTCATTTTGAAAATTAGCAACTTATTTCCCATTGCCATTCACTAGTTCAAACCTGAATTATCATGTATTTTGTACACAAAATTTTTGTGAATCTTTTCAATTATCTTCCATTCTAGTCAAAGTTATTACAATTTGACTTTTGATTACAATTATCAGCTTCAATTATTTTGGTTTTTAGTTCCATTCCCTTGTTTGGATTTGTAAGAAACTTTTTTACAATTATCAGCTTCAATTATTTTGGTTCTTAGTTCCATTCCCTTGTTTGGATTTGTAAGAAACTTTTTTACAATTATCAGCTTCAATTATTGTGATTCTCAGTTCCATTCTCTTGTTTGGATTTGTAAGAATTTTTATCATAAATGTTAACGTTTGACAATTCCGAGCCTTTTTTACCAACTCTAGTTAATCAATTCAATTATAACAGCCTCAACCAATTTGTTCTTAAGTCTATTCTCCAATCTGGACTCACAAGAATCTTTGTAACATTACATATTATCTTTAGTATCTCAGTATTCAAATATTACATCTTATTCAATTTTGAAGATTATTTCAAGTTTTACAATTAGATTTGATTCAATTATATTTTCATTAACTGCACTTTAAGTCATAATTGCATTATAAGTCACTTTCAAGATTGTATTATCAGTATTGTATTTCTCGTTAAAATTGCATTCCAGTAACATCACTTATATCAATTTTTATAAGAAGGTTTTCACACTCAATCTTTTTAATATTTTCTAATATTATAGTTCTCATCTATTTTATTTGAAATGTTGCTTACTTGTATCTACAACTCAGAAGTATTTAGAAATTTTAGCATCACATTGATTGGTGATTGCTCACATTTGAAAAACATCACATTTAAAGTGTAGATATTATTTTTTGAATTTCATCAATTGAATTATTATTATTGTCATTCATTCTTGACTCAGTATATGTTTACTTGCACTTCTAGAACTTTTGTATGTTCAAGTTTTATCTTGAACCATTCTTTGATTTATCAAAATATAATATTGTATGATTATAAACTGCCGTGCTACCATTTTCTCCTAAATAGGTTGGAAAGCATTTTTCACCTATTAACCTAAAGAAAGTTATTGGCTCCAAAATGGTAAATTCTTGATAAATTATGAATGGATCTATTGCTTATGAATAAGAAATCCAGTTATCAGAGCAAACCAACTTATAATTTTCATAAGAGTTTTGGCAATATACAACACAAATCCACAGAACAACACCTTACATACTTAAACATATAGCATCATTATAAGCTAAAATACTTATCCATTTATATAGTTGAAAACAATGGCTATAGGCTTGTAAATACTCAAATAAAATTATACAAAATTAGAACACCATAAAACTGTTCAAATCTCAAATTAGAACATTATAAATTTCAAATAAACAGAAAAATATTCAGAGAGCACAAACACTTTCAATAGCCAGCCACCATTTTTTTTTTTAGAAGCGAGTAACAAAGACCTGCCTTTTAGATGAAGTCAAGAACAGTGACGTTATGATGAACACGTCATCAATATTAATTTCCAAAAAATTATAAATTACAAGTTTAGAATTTACATTTTATATTTGTTCTCAATAAAACTTTGTTTCGAAACTGTTATTTTAAATTTATTTATCCTCTATGTCATTTATAATGATCTGTTAATTCTGAAATAGAACTCTTGTTTCAGTGATACCATGGAATGTGCAACACAATTATTAATGATAAATTCTCAGTTAAAAGTTATCCGCCTATCGATTACTCTGATATTTACAACAAAGAACACAGAACCCAACACCCGATAATCCACCACCAGACACAGAGAAAACTACAGCTAAAAAATCATGACTATATGATACCCCCGATATAACACATACAAGCTCTGATGAAACAAATAAAGAAAAGAAAGACACTTCAGCATCATATACCACTTTTAGAAATGATTTTCCAGAAATTATATTAGAAGAACCAGAAAAAGAATGCAGGATACCCGATACACAGATGCAAGCATATATTGATATCGAATTATATGGATTAAAGGTTCGAGCATTAGTAGATAGTAGTTCACAGTATAGCCTTATACAAAGCAGATATATTTCAATGCCTAAAAGAAAAAACAAAATTAGCTATTCTACCACTAACAAATGTATATGTATCAGGTATCAGTCCAGGACAGCGAATACACATAACTACACAATGTTTACTGGAAATAAACCTTCAACAACAATGATTCGCTTATACATTTCTTGTATTACCTGTACCCGGTCCACACTTAATAATAGGCACAGATTTTCTCCAACAATTCCAAGCCTGTTTAAAATTTCCAAACATTGAAATTTCACGCTTTTACCGAATATGAATCACACAAAGTTATAGTACCACTAGATTTGAAAAAACACACTGAAGAAGTCACAGAGATACACTTTGCTCATTACATGGAAGGAACACAGAGGATGTGGAGTATCCACAAAATTGAGAATGCTAGGGAGCATATGGAGGTACTAAGTCTAACAACTGAGAACCAGGTACAGCTAGGAGCAGACTCTAGTGCCAAAGAATTATTAGAGATTTTAATAAATAAAATCCATCAGCATACCGATTGGCACCCCGACATTAGGAATGAAATAATTCAAGTGTTCCGTAAAAATGCAGATGTTTTTTCTGAACAACCCAGACTAGCTACTCACTTCGAATGTTCACTCAAAGTTAAGCTGCATGATACGTATTACCACAAATCATACCCCATACCATTCACCTATCAATCAGCTGCCATAGCAGAAATCACTCGCATGGAACAACTGGGAATCATAGAAGAATCAACAGCACCCTATAGCTTACCGATTGTGTGTGTGGCAAAGAAAGATGGAACAGTAAGACTATGTCTAGATGCCCGTGCTTTGGACCGAGTAGGGCCCGACCAGATTGAACAGGTCATGCAAACATTCCATGGCAAAACCATATATTCAACGGTAGATTTGAGCGCAGGATACTGGCAAGTCCAGGTAGCACCAGAGTCAAGAGATTATTTATCTTTTTTGTTCAATGGACGCAGCTACAGGTTCACTCATTTAGCATTTGAGTTGCAAAATGCTATGGCTATATTTATATGATGTCTGAGACAGGCGCTAGGAGATGATATCGGAGACTATTGCACGCTATACGTGGACAATGGATTGATAGCCTCACAAAATATGCGCGAGCATTGCCAGCATCTGGATACAGTATTTGATAGACTGATCAATTGTGGACTGAAATTGAAGCTATCGAAGTGCGAATTTTTTGCAAACGAAGTGAAATACCTAGGACATATAATTACACCCACTGGCATATCACAGGACCCAGATAAATTAGTAGCCATCCAACACTATCCCAGATCCATGAACTGATGGAGGAAGGAGCTACTGAACCGCCCGACTACCTACGACAGTACACCCACTACAAAGGATTTATGTTCCACCAACCGGCTAAAAATAATTACGACTGGCGCATAATAATTCCTGCAAACATAGAAACAGACTTGATAAAAGGAGCCCACAAACATATCGGACATTTTGGAACAATGAAGACCCTACACATGTTAAAAGAAAGCTATTATTTCAAGAACATGCATAAAAAAGTGGCCAAAATAATAAAAGCATGCGATATATGCCAGAAAGCCAAATATACGCGATACCACATCAGAGGTGAAATGAATCCCATTCTACCTAGTACACCACTGGAATTAATATCAGCAGATATTATATGGTCTGTTACCTATGGCCCAATATGGAAAGAAATACATATTCGTTCTTACATGTATTTTCTCAAAATATACAATGCTATTTCACATAGGTAAATTAACAGGAGAAGCCTTGGCCCAATGCATAACAGGAAGATGGACTAATGAAGTAGGAAAGCCTAAACACATCCTATCCGATAATGCAACCTATTTCTGTAGCAAGCAGTGGAAAGAAATACTTCACCTGGCTAATATTAAATGGTCGAGAACTTCTCTTTATAACCCCAGCCCTAATCCCGTGGAGCGATGTATGGCAAAGAACTCTCATTTTATGCAGACTTACTGTAATGAAAAACATCAACAATGGGTTAGATATTTACCATTTTTAGAAGAATGTTACAATAATAGCCTAAATGAAAGCACTGGTCATACTCCTTATGAAATCATGTTTGGTGAAAGAAACAATACCTTTATTGAAAAATTAATTGATTTCCCAAGCTCAAAGATAAATAAGCCAACAAGTTCTAATATCCATCATCTAGTTAGATTAAAACTAGAGCAAACGGCCATTAATAGAAAGAGATATCATGACCAAGCTTACAAAATATTTTTGTATAAAATTGGAGATGAAGTCTTAGTAAAAAGCCACTGATTATCAAATGCTTTGGAGAAAGTAACACGTAAATTCTTTTTAATTTATTCAGGGCCATTCACTGTTGTAGCCATATTGCAACACAACACAGTCCAGTTGCAGGAGAAAGAAGATACGCACACTATCTGGTGGGAGAATGTAGCCAATATTAAACCATATCATAGAATTTGAAAGTAAATACGATAAGAAGTCAAATGAAAACAACATTATCAACCAATTACTGACTTGTCTTAATAAATTTAATATTAGTGTAGAACCTCGTGTCAACAAATCCGATTTTTAATTCCTTCCAACTGTTAGAGGCCTGGAACAAACAAAAGAACAATTTTTGATTATGTATTTTCTGACTCAGCATTGTATAAAAAAGGGCACAAGAGGGGATAGAAAATAATAAAATATGTAAATTACCTTAAAATGTGGAAATTGTAACAAATAGGTTAACTCTGTAACGATGGAATAGAAGCTAGAAAATTATGACGTCAAAAAAGTGGAAATCTAGAACCAGTAGACTAGTCAAGACCAACTAGATCAAAAATATGTAGCCCTCAAACATATGTTTATGAAAAAAAAGGATTGTTCCCAAAAGCTATTTATATATGTTATTTAATGTATCTATTAATGTTAAATTTAAAGAGAATAAATAAAAATCTCAGTACCCTTTTTTTTAAATTAATGTTAATATATTTATTTATATGTTTAATATTATTATCATTGTTAATACCATGTTGTTACCGAGAAACCTCAATTGAAATGAGTTACCATAGAAGCCTAAACCAAATATATAGCAAAAAGAAGAATTGTACCTGATTTATAGAACATTGTTAATATTAGAGACCAAGAAATTGTAATGAAGTATGAGCCCCAAAAAAATTGTTACTCGAAACTATTCTTGAAAGAGATTTATTGTATGAGAATCAGATGTTTATTGTATAGAAGTAAGTTGGTACCACTGCAAGCGGCAGACTTGAAAGTATTGTACTGTGTTTGTAGAGAGAAGAAATATATTCAAGATGTTGTATTTGTGATATTTTTGTGTTGATAAGGAGGAATTTGTTATTGTTTTGATGGAGATTTAAGGGGGGCGTAAGCAGATAAGGTCTGCAAATTATGATGATAATTGAAAGTGTTTTTGGTGGATATTTATAGGTTAAGTAGATATGTTGAAGAAAGAATTTGTATTAAAAACATTGTTGATTCTCAAAATATTTTGAATTCAAATTTGGGGGCGCATGTAACATATTAAAATCCAATGGATCTTGAGATGCAGTCTTGACTCAGGCTTGAAACACATGCTGGATGCAATCCCCCCATTCAAGGCCACCTGGCACACCTTTCACGAAATGCAAGCTTGATTCTATTGTGAGTCTAGATCAATTAGAGTCTGATTCAAGCTGGATGTTTAGAGTGAATCAATCCTGATTCAAGGCATACTGCCCTCTTGAAGTAAGCTTCTTTCAGCTTCGAATCATGAATCTGATCCAAGGCCAGTGCAATCCAATATCAATGCTTAATCATAATTCAAATTTCATCCAGTTTGGAAGAATAATTGAATCATGAATAATAAGAATTACAGATTTATTAAAAATTCTGGATGAAATTTGAATTATGATTAAGCATTGATATTGGATTGCACTGGCCTTAAATCAGATTATTAATATATATTTTATATTTTTAATATTATTCATTTTGAAATATTCCTTGAAATTCTCCTGTGAATGGCAAATTACTTATTCATTCTCTCCTGTCAGGGCAGTCTATAAACTGTCTCTGTAGCTGTATTGATTGAGTCAAGATCGACCTCTGCTAACCAATAACAACTTGCAGACTGTCCTGAGAGGGAGCAGTGCATGTGTCACTTGCAATTTGATGAATTGATTAAATCAAATCTGCTCTAGTTCAAACAGCCCTCTATGCTTGCAACACCTCAAATGGAAAACAGTTCATATACATCTAAGTAACACATTAATTATTACTTTGAATATCTATTAAAATATTGAATATTATATTAATATAGCTATATTAGTTTATTTTCTTTAAAGCTTAACATCAGAGTATATCTATATGCGCGAAGAATGTAAATAACAAAACATTATTTTCAATAAAATGCAATGATGATGATTGGAATTTCTGCCTGTCATTGAGAAAAAGTCATTTTATGAGCCTTGAAATTCGTACCTAGAAAAAGTTGCATTATTACTAGAAATTTTGTTATTTTCACTATTTATTATGGGTACTGTACATTGATTTTTGTGATTATAGAGATCAACTACTCTATTCTGAATCAGGATAAGGATAAATAGGGAAATTGTGAGATGAGGATAACATCCACAGTTACATAGCATCAATTTGAAAGCTCTGATAATAATGATTTGAACGAACTGTGATTCTGGCTTGGTATTGCCTCTTCATGTTCAGTGAGAATAGAAAGCTTCAGAGTAATTCGTTCTCACTATATGTGATAATATTGGTAACATTTGTTAATATTTGAACCGAATGTGCAACAAATTAATCTACTTTCAGCTTGAAAATTTTCAACTTATCAGGAGTACAGTGTTATTTATCATATAAGTATCTCAGGTAGGCCCATCCTTTTATTTTTTTTGTTCACGTGATCTGATGATATTCATTCCATTATCAAGTGTTTAAATTATAAAGAGTGATGAAACAAGATAAAACACAAGGAAAGCTATGAATAGAAATTTTGAATCTTCATTTTTCACAAAATAAGGATAAGATGAAGGAGATGTACACATAAATATATCATGAAACTTTGTTGAAAAACATCAATATCTGAAACTAGAGTTATCAAAATTGTGTAACCTCTGACTTGTATGGAGAAGGTGCACTTCAAATTAATATAATAAATTCTGTGAGCAAACAACGAAATCCTGATTTTTATCAAAAGAAAAGTAAATTGTAATATTTTTTTAGAGTATTGAAAAGTGAAAATCTATATAAATCAAAACAATAGACAAAATTAATTGTTTCGAGCGCCATAGTGTGAATGAGATGCAATGTAGACAGCAGTATTATTCTGTTTACTATGGTGAAGGGAGTCAGCCACGTCAGCTGTTTCCCCTTCCACAGCGTCAACTTGCTTTGAAGTTAATCGGAGAAAACAAAAAAGTCAAATCAAAAAACCCCTAAGTTTTTACATTTTATTATTTTATCAAGGAAACTTTTCGATTCTTTGAGGAAATGGATCCCGATTAATATTTTAGTCCTCAATTTAACGAATCGAATGACATATGATAGATTTTTTTACGATTGATAGTTACAGAGATAATTAATTTTCAATTTGCTGTTTACTATGGCTAAGAGAGTCAGCCACGCCGTTCCGCGTCGACTGTTTCCCCTTCCACAGCGTCAAATCGAATCGCAAATACATAACAATATACATCAATGGATTTGCAATGAGAGTGACTACATTAATTATTTGGCTCATTTTTCTTTAAAACCACTTGCTTTGAAGTTAATCGAAGAAAACAACAAAATCAAATTGCAAACCCCCTAAATTTTTACATATATATTTTTTTATCAAGAAAACTGTTCATTTTATTGAAAAAAATGAATATAACTGAAATTGTAGTCTATAATGTAACGAATCGAATGACATATAATAGAACTGTTTCCAATCAATGGGTACAGAGATAATTGCTCCAAGGGGATTTCTTGGGACTTTTGGGAGAATGACCCTTTGGGAGGGTTCTATCGATGGTAAAAGATTCAGCTTTTATTTAATTTTCGGATCGAAAAAACCTTTATTGACTAGGCTATTCATGAGGTGTAGTCTCTCTGCTCTTGGTCCTGTAAAATATGAAATGTACAGTGTAACATATTAAAATATTATGGGTAACCAAAATTCCTATTTGGGAGAATTTTATAGGTCTGAAGTGAAATAGCTAGTCTAGTATCACCAAATATGATAACGATTATTAAAAGATTAGATAATAACAGGTATCATGGCTAAAATTAGAACAGCCGAATAGAAAAAGAAAGTTATTTGCTACTTATATTATATTATATAAAGTATTGGAAAATTTGAGGTTAGGCTTAAAATACTGATCGCGAGCTAATGATTGATCAAGTCGCTTAACGTAAAATCTAGCCAGACACCTTGGCAAAAATTCATTGTAAACAAATGGTATGCAACTGGAGGACTTTAAAAAAGCACATGGCTAATTGTTGTAGAGGGAGAAACAACTTATAAACCTTATAAAAATCTTTTATATGTAATAAATATACTTAAACCACCAAATAAAAATAAATTAGAGTATTAAGGAAGTAGGATGTTCCTAGGCGCATGTATACAGTAGTGAATTTGCATGAACCAATCAAATTGTAGTAATCAATGGGTGGCAATAGAGAGCCGATTCAAATGTATTTATAAATATTTCTATAAATGATAAGATTTTATAAATTTTTATTACTCAGTTTATGTATTGGATATGGTCCAAGAAAATTTAAGGTATCCGACCTGGGATATAAGTAATTGTTTATTAGATAAGAAATTAATGGTTTTACTATGGGATGGTAGAACATTGATTGGATATCTGCGAAGTGTTGACCAGCTCACCAATTTAATGTTACACGACACTATAGAACGTATCCATGTGGGAAAAGCATATGGTGACATCCCTCGTAGTATCTTTATTATAAGGAGAGAAAATGTTGTACTGCTAGGTGGAATTGACACCATTAAAGAGTACTATTTACCACTAGAAGAGCATAGACTATGTGTTGATGACATTCTAGAAGCTCAGAGACGAGAACAGGAATCAAAACAACAACATGAAAAGTTAATAACAAAAACGCTTAAAGATAGAGGACTATTTGAACCTTCAAATGGCGTAGTAGCAAATTATTTAAATTTATGTAAATTTGTAAGTCGGAAATGAAAATTGCAGAAATAAAAGTAGAACCTGCCCACTTGCCTGTGAGACACCACTATGGAAGGACACTAAAATTTGTAGAGCACAAGACCCTTTATTACATTGTACTTTTTAAAGACTTAAAGTTTAAATTAATTTATTAATTTTCTATAAGACTTAGTGATGCTGCATTAAAGCGAAAGTCATTTAAATATTTATTTAATCCCTTGGAGAAGACGACTTTGGCCACCAAAACTCAAAAATCATAGGACTACCAGGAAATTCGAATCGCCGCCAACAGCTTATAAAAATTCAGCACGTGAGTGATATACCATCGAAATATATAAGTTAGGGCGCCCTCAGTGATTTGAGTGAAACAAATACAAAAGCTAGCTCGTCGGAAAGGTCATAAATATTAAAAATTAATACGAAACTTGCGCAAGTCTTAAGAAGGTATAAGAAATATTTTATTGAATAAGAATAAGTCAATTTACATAACCAAAGGTACACAAATTAAAGGAGTATTAAATTTTAATCTTGTAATACAAACACTCACTCAATCATTGATTCTATTTGATAATTTGTAATGATATAATGTAGCTCTTGTTCACTGGATAAATTGATTTATCTATCCATTGGAGCCGAACCTTTTGCCCTGAGATATATATATATATATTATTAAGAAATATACTGGAAAACTACAGAAATTAATATTTTTATAATCTTAGATTTATCAATTTATTATTCTATGATTTTTGAAATAAGATATAAAATGAGATTGCCTTAATCGACAAGCAACAGCAAGTCGATACCTAAGCTGCATACAAATGAATGCATATTATCAATGAATTGAAAAAGCACATGGTAATGTTTCGTGCTAAAGAGCTAAAGAATAGTTTACCTGGTGACGCCCTTTAGCGTATTTAGATTAAGTCTAGTTTTTAAATTAGTTTTAAGTTTAGCGGTTTGTAGTGGCGAGGCCGGCAGCTGCTGTGCCCTAGCGGATAAGTTAGTATTTAGATTATTCTATCGCATAATCATCAGTTGAATTGTCAGCTCAGATCGGACGGTGAAAAAGCAGGATCGTTGTTGTTTTTTCGATTGTTGCCATTGAAATTCATTTTACACGTTCGTAGTTGTGTTAAAATTATTATTGATATATTAACTGTCCCAAGTTGGGGAAAAGTACAATTTTTCCTTGTTATTTGTGAATATACATATATTGAAATATTCAACTAGTGCGATCGGACTTTGAATTGTACAGCAGTGTAAAGTAATAGTCAATATAGTAAAGTTATCTTCCAAGCAATTTCGGACTTATCAGTAATTAAATTGATGCCAGAATTAGCATACATCGGATAGGGTAGCAGATGTACAAGAGAAGCCACACCTTTTCCCGACTCCGTCTTGTCCTGCCACAAACCTAATTCCAATTCCTGGAGTAAGTTGGTATTTAGTATTTGAAGAAAACTACTTGCTGATGAGAACCAAATAAGTCACTTCTGGTATAAATTTAATGCTGAAAATTTACTTACTACATTCAATCTATTAATTATTGCTCTCTTTATTCTAGCATATTATCATTCAATATTTTGCTCTTTTAAATTTATCGACAGTCCTCTGCTCTCGTTTGTAATTTGGGCTAACCAGTACCAGTCTGTGATATTTTCTTTTGATATATTTATTCTTGTTTGTTGTGTATGTTTTGTTGCTCTATATATTTTCCATATTTATCTGACTTTTAATATTATTCGTACAATATATGTATCAGATTTCTCATGGTGTACCATTTATTCTATTCCCCAATACCACGCAGGACAAATCTCATATCTGTTTATTACTTATCAGCATTAAATCATTAAGAGAGTTACCATCCAATTTTATCAGTAATAGAATAAGCTGGTTTACACAACAATATATGGCATTGTTAATTAAATTCTCTGGAAATAATACATTCCAAAGATTTCTACAAATTGTTCAAAAGCAATAAACTGCAGGAGCTCCTGAGCGAGCCTATAAGGATTTTATCGAAATTGTATTCTAAAAAACCACAACCAGACTTATATATTTTTACACTCATGCTTTACCGATTGCAGCCAAGCCGAGGCAAATCGTTATTCATTAAAAAATAATGTCAGAACAGTTTAGTGGGATAACTTAATAGGTTATTATGAGTAAAATATAAATTTCTCGGTAATCAATTTTCAGAATGCTGATTATGTAGCTTAAAAACTTTTATAAGTTGGAGACTGATATACATACTGTAACTTTCAGTATAAGTTATTGGTCGAATACTCTACCTTTTGACATACAAATGATTTCAACCCCTCATAAGTGGTTGACTTAGACCTTCATAAGGATCTCATTTAATTTATGACAGTTTGGCACACTGTCAAACGAGAGAATAAGGGGAGCTTTCGAGCATCTTTTGAAATGAATGTAAAAGTACCAAACAGATTACTAATAATCAGTTTTTCAATGTGTTCCATTATCCATTAAAAAAGTGTGTTTTAAGTTTCATTACTTTTATCAATCATTTCAATAAAAACTAAAACTTCAATCAGCCGCCATTTTTGATAAAAGTATCATAGAACATTTTTATTGATGTCGTCATTCTTGTTTTAGAAAGGCCTTCAAATTATGTACCACACAATGCGTGTTTGCATTTTAAATATTTGAGTTCAACCCCTCATTTCTTCAAAACTAAAACTTCAATCAGCCACCATTTTGGATACAAGTATCATAGAACATTATTATTGTTGTCATCTTTCTTGTTTTAAAAAGACCTTTAAATGATTAACCACACAATGGTGTTTACATTTTAATATCCCAGTTACAACCCCAAGTAAACCCCTTATGTGGGGTTGGAACTCAGTTGTACATTAAAAGGTAGAGTATTCTATCAATAACTTATCCTGGAAGTTACAGAATTATATCTACAACAGTCTCCAAATTATTGAAGGGTTCCCATACGTATATGACTCACTCTGTATATGTGCATATGTATCGTTGAATTTCAAAGGTTGTTGAAAAACTGTGTTTGAAGGAGGTTCCGTCTTTGGGTAGCAGTGATTGGACAATGGTTGCAAAAAGGCAAACATGTAGAAGAAATTTGAAAAGAGCGGTGAAGAGTACGAAACGATGAGTTCTTCTTTGATTCAAGTAACTGATTTGCAATTTCTCCACATGTATTGGGACTACCAATTTATGATTATTCCATACTTTCATAAAAGAAAGCCTTTTTGACATGATTGTTTTATTCCACAAATAAGTTTATTGAATGGACTATTTTCATTTCACAACATATTGGACAATTCAATTTTCTATCTGTAAGTCAAATATTTCTTGGATTTTTATTTTTATACTTTGAAAACATGATCAATAATAATATACTAATGATAAATTTTGTGTACGTATTTATGTATGTCATTGGCCTTTGATGATAGTGCTATTTCCTTATATTGAAAAAAAATGGGTTGGTTCAGGTGGTTTAAACTCAAGAATAGTAAATAGTAGGTTGCCTTGATCACATAAGATGCGTGGAGAACGCAGCCTGCTATGGTGTGATGTCATGCTGCGACCTCCTCGCCACGGCTTAACATGCATTCAAATGTAAAAATGCCAAACTTAGAGCCCTCATAGCAAATCAACCATCAACTTTACATAGAAGTGATTGACATCAAAATGTTCAGCATTTTATCCCTTTGAAACAATATCAAACTAATTTTCAGTAAAATCCTATAAATGTTACCGGCGAGTCTAAACAAATCATTTGACACACAATTTGATTTGATAATACCATTTCAAAATATGTTTTTGTACTTGCTATTACTTTTTTTCTCTGCATCGTTTTAGTTATTTCTCTTGAACAGATTCTATTCTCATTCAGAAATTTATCCTAATGAAGGTCTGTGGAAAGAACTAACAGCTTCTTTAGGAATTCAGGATATTAACGTTATTTTTCAACAACTCCTGACATAGCAATGCGAACCCATCAACGGTTGCCTAGCTTTATCACAAAATAACAGTCCAATAAGCCCTAAGAATATGAACATCATTTAAACATTATAAAGATTTTATTTATCCTAATCATGATAAAAAATAGATAATCACGACTTTTAATGACTTTAATGCTATTATTTTATCAAAAATAAAGCGCATTACACTACTGTACTGTAAGGTAGTTGAATAATTTCATGAATAATTAATGATATTATTTGAAGTTATAATCTATTCTTGCTTTACACAAGTGTTTTTTGCATTCATAAGTATCCCATGAACTTTGAAATAAAAAATATCATACTACCGTGAATAATATATGTATTTCGTTTGTAAATTTGTGTCCCATGAAAATAATCAATAAAATATACTAATAATCATCAATAATAATAAATAATACCTGCACTGAGCAGAAACAAAACACAATACAAGAGCAACGTGTTGGCACTACGCTTTCCAGTAGACAACTGAAATAATTATTAGTAACCAGACAGTTCAATGTTCTAAAAATAACTTGTAACCATAGTGAACAGTTCCATGATTTCGCTAAATTGGTTCTAGGTATATGTCAATATTAATAAAGTCTTAAACAAATATCATTAATACAAATGCTTGCAACTAGCAAGCGGGCGACGATACTATCAATTTTCACAAACGATTGTCAAATAAGAAACAATTATTTTTAAATATTATTGGACGACCAGCATAAAATTAAATAGGTTCGCTTCATTTTGTCATATTATTGTTTAAAATAAGTCCAAAACCAATAAGTTACCAGCCTTTTCACAAATATGAATCGGTTTTACCGATTGAATATAGTGATAGATTGAAGGATAGTAGGATAAAAAGGACAGCGTAAGATTCAAATCAGCTGTTTTCCCCCCCTCCCCCTCCCCCCACCCCCCTCATCAGCTGACCAGTGACGTCACTTGACCTCGTGACGTCATCAGCAGCTGTTCAGTGACGTCATTTGACCTTTTCCCGCCTAAATTTCCCTCCATCTTTCCTAACCTCAAATAAGGAGTTCCCCTAATTTTTTTTTGTTCTTCCCGCCATAAGCGCAGGGGTGCGCACGCACCCCCGCCAAAATTTCCCTCCATTTTTTTTTCTATCCTCATACACTACTATAGAAGATTTAGACAACATAACCACCAAATCTTTTCCCCGCCAGGGTGCGCGCGCGCTCAGTGTCAAAGTATTGATTTCACACACTCAACTGTATGTGTGTTGTAATATGATATTGGCTATTGAAATTAAATATTTAAGAAGTAGTAACAGTCGACTGAGCAAGCGCTCAGTGAGCAAGTATTGATTTCACTCACAGACACACTACATCTAATAGGCTATTGAAATATAATAGCTATTGATTTCCACCTTACCCCTGTAAGGTTTGTAAGTGCATAGACCCAGAAGTGAGAGTATTGATTTAGTGTACTGCGGGTTGCATAATTTACCCCGTGTCTTCTCCCTTACCTCTGTTACTTACCTTTGTAGCTTCCTCTAGAACAAGAACTACCAGTTCAGTTTAATATGTCAGTGTTTCAGTATTTTGTTCAGGCACTAACTTATATTACAGGTGTTGAACCCATACTGACCAGTCAAGCAGCTTACCTCAATTGTAATTGTATTGATTTTCTCCCTATTGCAGTTCTTCCTAATATTTTCTCTCTATTATCTATTACTGTAGTGTTAAGAGTTGGTATTTAAGAGAAGAAGAAGAGAGAGAAAAAATTTATTACACATATAGTCAGATACAACTAGTTAGACACACCCACTGCACTAGTGTCTTCCATGGTGGCTCGGAGTACACCTAAAATTGAAGGGGACCATGTATCCAATGTCATGGCTCATATGACAAAATGGTTCCACCTGTAAGGGGGCTGTCCACCAATAAAAGCTATATGCTTATTATTATTATTGCAGCTATGAAGAAGTTGAAGAAGATGATGATGTGTCATTCATTAAATTTGGTGAGGATGAATTTTCCATTGTGCTTTGTGCAGTCACTTTCGTAATTAAGTTTCCCAACATTATAATCTGTAGAGAACAAGAAAAAAACACTGTTATGAACCATAATATTATTGCTTCACTCTTTTTTGTTAGTATAAAACAAACAACTGAAAGCACTACAGTAATTGTATGTCAAGGAAAAATGACAGAGCTATGCTATTACCCCCTTTCTCTTCCTCTCTTTCTCTTGCTTATGCACTTCACAAACCAAGGTGGAAATCAATAGCTATTATATTTCAATAGCCTATTAGATGTACATCAAATATTTGTGTGTGTCTGTGAGTGAAATCAATACTTGGACACTGAGCGCCGGGGACAGATGCACATCCTTTTTACGGCTTCTTTTTATGGGAAAACAGCTGATTTGAATCTTACGCTGTCCTTTTTATCCTACTAAGGACTTTCTACACTTTTCAAATTAAGGAATTAATGTTTCCAAAATACACATTGATGTGGAGCTTGTTTCTTTCCGAATTGAATAGCATATTCATATTTTTTATCAATACAACGGTTTTTATGTATGGAAGTGATATTTGACTGTTTTGTATGTAATTCTTGTGGGAAGCCGGCGTTTGCCAGCCGAGAGGTCAGAGTTTGAGTAGGCTCATGCCATCTCATCTGCGTATGTAAACGCGATTGAGGCAACCTGCTATACACTATCCTTGGTTTACACTCACCATTCTATATAAAGACCGAGTGGCACATATATGTGTCACGAGTGAAAAAACCCTGAAATTTGAAAAACTTGAGGAATTTAACGATCTTTCATTGTGGCTTTTGATGAATAAAACTTGAGTTGTAAATTCAAGTTTCTTGCTCTGGTGTGCGGACAGTTTGTAAGAACAAATGAATAAGATGTTTCCAAAAACAACTGTGTGTTATCTTATTTATCATTTCCTCAAGAAGTCACACATAGAATAAGAAAGATGATTTACTATTGAAAAGATTCAGACAATAGACCATAGACTGATCAGCTGTTACCCAAATATGGACCGACAGCTTAATAAAAATGATATATGAGAAAAGGTAAAAAAAATACTACCGACTGATGCAGTACGGTTAATGTAAGTTACAATAGTATGCAGCCGACTGGTTGAATGTGGTACTGCTGATAGAAATAATGAAATTGGTATATGAAAGGAATACTACAGATTCAAGTGGAAATGTTACACTATATTTGGGGATCTCTTGAACAAAGGTAAGGGACCTTAAACGGTAAAAACCTAGTAAGTAACTTAAAGCATCATTAGAAATATCTGACATTGAAATACACTGTTGCAGGAGCAACAAAACGAGAAAGCTGAATACACAGTCAGTCAATTAAATTAGTGAATTCAAAATTGAAAGTGAATTATTTTGCAGAGAAGCGAAAATAAATCAGTCTGTGGACCCCAGTAGAATTGGATGTAGAATAGAAAATCTCAAAGGAGCAGATTTTCTCATGAAGGTGGAGATGCCGTGAAAAAGTTTGTAAGAACAGGAACTTTTTCCAGTTGTGGCTGGACCACTAGTAGATTGGATGCTAGACAAAGCACAGTTACATATTTCACGAACAAGTCCACAGAAGAAAATGAAGGATATTACTTACAAATGACTATAGTAAGTTCAGGAACACACATTGTTCATAATAAATTATGTTTGGAATGAAGCAAAGATCGTGTTGGGGATCGAAGATTGATCATGGATAACTGCCATGAAGGACCCGAAATATAGTTGAACAATAATTCTACTTAAAAACTAGGAACTCATTGAACATAGATGATATTTTGTACATAGTAACACAACACACCATTGGGCGGTGTCAAAAGCAATTTACAGAAACATTTTAAAAGGTTGGATGGGAATCTTCCAAAGAGTGACACCAAGGTAAGTGAAGCGGATGCCATGTTTGATACCAACAGCCCAAAAAAGCGGTTGAGCATCCAGAAGAAGCTACACCAGCGCCATCTAGAATCAGAGTATGGCCGAAATCATCCAATTGCAAGGCTGCAAATTCATGCCAAAGGCTGAATAATTCTATAAAAATGCTAAATTGGAATAATATAAGCAAAAACTATCTAGAAAATGACTAATATGAATATTAGACGATTGGAAATACCAAAAATGCATGTAACAAATACTTGGATACAAAATCCGTTGAACACCACCCCAGAGAAATACAACATTAAACAGTGCTTCCAATGGCGGCGCACAAAGAGGATGAATTCAAAAACCTACAAAACTACTAAGCAATAAGAAAAGTATATAGCTAATTGACATACTAAATGTTCAGATTCAACATAGACTCCCCGGGTTGACTCATTGCACAAATGAGACAAATAGAAAAAAGGCAAAAAATATGTTGAATCTGATGTCAACGACAAAACATACTACAACTATGATAAGTACCAAAAATGACAACAATGACTATGCAAAAGGATAGAAAATACTATACAAAAGTGCAAATTGAGCAGAGAGCAAAAGAAACTGACAAAGTCAGAAAAAAAATCATTCCAAATTTGAATCAATCTTGTCGTCAGGGAGGGGTGCAAGTCTCGCGATAGAATGCGTGAATTCGCTGGCCGACGTCTTCACCTTGATGACTCTCACCTTGTTGTCTAGTCCATGATGAATTTCAATAATTCTGGCAAGTTTCCAGGCAGACTGTGGTGCACCAGGATCCTTCAAGATGACAATAGTTCCAACTTTGAGGTTTTCACAAGTAGAAGTCCACTTGTTCTTTTCCTGAAGTGTCACAAGATACTCTTCAGACCAGCATTTCCACAATTCCTTCACTGCTTCCTGTAGTTTTCGCCAACACGAACGATTGTCGACGTGAGTGGTCGCAGGTGTATGAAAAGCTAGTGCCATGAGTGGCCTGCCAATGAGAAAGTGACTGGGCGAAAGATAGCTCAAATCATCTGGATCTTCAGTGAGTGGAGTCAAAGGTCAAGAATTGAGAATAGCCTCAATTTGAGTTGCAAACATGTTGAGCTCTTCATAATTCATGACAATGTTGAGTGTATTAACACGTAGGATGCATTTGAAATATTTCACAGTATTTTCCCAGATGCCGCCAAAGTGCAGAGCACATGGTGGGATAAATTTCCATTCAATGTTGAATACTGTCAAAAAATCTTGAATTTCTCTCTGAAGTGCAGCGGACATCAAAAAAGTATGAAGCTCTTAAAGCTTGTTGTTGGCTCCAACAAATGTCATAGCATTGTCTGAGTGGATGGAAAAGGAATACCTCGACGAGATGAAAAGCTACTTAAAGCTGCTATAAATTGTTTAGAAGATAATTCAGACACTACTTCTACATGGACAGCACAATTGACCATACAAACAAAAATTGTGAGATAAGCCTTGGAAAATGAGCGGGATTTGGGGCCGCCAACACAAATGAACAATGGACCCACATAATCAACTCCATACTTGTGAAACGGGAAATTGGCGTCAATACATGTGTAGGGAAGTTGACCCATCAACTGTTCAGATCAATGAATAGTGAAATGAAAGTAAACTTTACATGATTTGATTACATTTTTAATAGTGCGGTGAGTGGAACAACGATATAGGAACAACCTAAGAGACAACACACACCAGACAACCATGTATGAGCGAGATGTTAGGAGTTCTGGTATTCGGTTGTATAATTTATTGCCAGCTCATATAAAAGAAATGACTGGTACAAAATTCAGAGAACAATTAAAGAAGGAGCTGCTGTCCATATGTGCGTACTCAAATGAAGAGTTCAGAGAGTACTACGAGTGTCGAAATGGGGTTTAGAGAGAATAGAAAAAAAATGTATTGACTTTTCATGTGCCTATTTATGTTCTAAACCACGAGCGTCGAGATAAGGTTTGGAGAGAAGAGAAAATATATTGACTTATCATTTATGTATTTATGTTCTGTATTTTATTGACTTACGACATTGGCAAGTCCAAATACCCCTTTTATAGGAGGTCAGTGGATGAAAAAAAAAAAATAATAATAATAATAATAATAATAATAATAATAATAAGTGGATGGGATCCTGTAGCACTGCGGAATCGCTGTCATAGTCGACTGGACACCAGCATGATGCATACATTTATGATAAGACATGATGAGTGCGCGTGTAAACTTGTGTATAGCAGTCAAAAGAATTTGGTGCTTATAATCAAAAGGAAGATTGGCATTTTGCAAACGACCACCTACACATAGCAAAGAGTCAGAATGAATAAATGGTGAAAGAGCTTTGAGGGGGCTGTGCTTCAAGACTTCCTTATGCTGGTTCAACTGTTTGACTTCATCAGCGAACGATTCACATTGTACAGTTTGAATTACCTTGACTTCAGCTTCCTGAATTTCAGCTACAAAGAGATCACCTCGAATTTGTTTTGATTTGTCAGTGAGATGCAGAAATTTTTTTATGAGATGAAGGATGTAAGCAACAATGTACAAAACTTTGTAAAAATTGGAAAAATGATTAATGACTGATGCAGTACGGTTAATGTAAGTTACAATAGTATGCAGCCGACTGGTTGAATGTGGTACTGCTGATAGAAATAATGAAATTGGTATATGAAAGGAATACTACAGATTCAAGTGGAAATGTCACACTATATTCGGGGATTTCTTGAACAAAGGTAAGGGACCTTAAACGGTAAAAACCTAGTAAGTAACTTGAAGCATCACTAGAAATATCTGACATTGAAATACACTGTTGCAGGAGCAACAAAACAAGAAAGCTGAATACACAGTCAGTCAATTAAATTAGTGAATTCAAAATTGAAAGTGAATTATTTTACATTGAACAACAACAAGGCTCAGTTTCAAATTTGTCAATGGATTAGAAAATGAAAAACAAATCAATTGAATAACTGTGTATCAGTTACAGAAATTCAGAGTATATTGAGTACTGGAAACAAAAATGATTACAATAATAATTAGGCCAGTAGCTGCAAATCGGAACGAATACTGTATTGATAAAAATGATGGTTAAATTTAAGATTCAGAACATGTAAAAGAATAAGTTGATTTTATCAAATCAATAATAAACAATTTAGATTTAGTAATGTTTTAGGTTATGATTTTAGATTTGACATTTAGAAATTGTTCATGGGAATCTAACCTTACTTTTCTGAATAGGGTTGGTTTAGATTATTGAAGTTTAGATTCAATTAATTTATTGCAGTATGACTCAAAGAAAAATTTAAGGCAAATATCAACTAACAGTTGATTGGATTACTTATCTTACGAATGCTGCAGGAATGAAAATTTTGCCCATGCAAAATTTTGTTGGAACTCAGGAGAGTTCGGATGGTCGGAAGGAACCCTTCAAGATGGACGTCATAGATGGTGAAATAATCACATCAGAGATTGATCGTGGAGAATTTGATGTCATCAAGAAAGTTGTCAAAATTGCACAATTCCAGGAATCAGCCAAGAATGGAGATGACACCAAGGTAAGTGAAGCGGACGCCATGTTTGATACCAACAGCCCGAAAAAGCGGTTGAGCATCCAGAAGAAGCTACACCAGCGCCATCTAGAATCAGAGTATGGCCGAAATCATCCAATTGCAAGGAGCGCGCCTAATTGTAGCGGGATTTGAAGGTGAACTTTGGTGTCACATTGTAAAAATTTCATATCAAAATCCTTAGCATAATCAATCATTCAACTTCAATTTATTTTGTCCATTCAAATAAATTTATTCAACCGTCAAAATATTTACAATTATATTTTTATATGATTTTGTCATTGCCATCTCGATCATACTGTTAACTGTTCCAAGGAGATATAAACTGTTCTAATTTTCTATAATAGAATGTTATAGTTTATGTAGTCTGTTGAGATTTGATGTATTTATTTTACACTTATTCTTCTTAAATGTATTTTTTAAAGGTAGGCTAGTGTATAATACAAATACAGTAAAGCTAAAGTTTATCTAATAAGCTCAATTTTTTATGTTGCATGATTCAATTAAGCCTATTTAAATTGTGCGAGCAATTAAATTTGTAGAAATTGGGCAGCAAGGATTATAATTACAACTGAAGCTTTCAGTTAGGTAACTATTGAAATCACGTAACCTATAGAGATTTGGTGAAAGACTCCAATGTTGGCCATAAAATGTATCATTTATTCAGAAGACAAAATATTTCAATAGAGTAGTAAAAGTAAAGAATAGAAATAATGTGATTTTTTATAATAATATACAAAAACCATTTAAAGTAAATGAAAGGTTAGTCAAATTTGTAGGTTAGGATTGGAGTGCAAGGATGCTAATCTATTTAAAACTTTTATTCATTTATTGGATAGAGCAAACAATACAATAGTTGGTGGAGAAAAAACAGGCTATTGCCTAAAACTTCTTCAATTCCTAATTCTCTCTTGAATTGTCCAAATATTATGTTGGTTAGGTATGTCCATTTTAATTTATACACTAAATCATTAATCTGAATATACAAATCAGAATAAAACAAACAATTGATATGATATTCAAGTCAAGTCAACTCCATACAACAAATATTTTTACACGAGTAGGTAACTTGAGCATAAAGAGTAACATAAACTAAATTCTACTTAGAACTGTGCTTTAGTAAACTAGGCCTATATCCTGCTCAATTATAAACTTCCTATTGCTTGAAATTTCTAAAAAAAGTGCCCTATATGGGTGTCTGTCAATAAATCTTCATGATTTAAATAGGTAGTTCTTTTTCAGATGAATATCTTTTCAAATGGCAATAAAATACGGTACACCTTTTTCCAAATGTATGAATCTACAGTAATCAATTGATCGCTTGGAAAGATCATTAAATATCATCTGGTTTGTTCATACTAATTTAAAATTCACGTCACTTCTAGAAAAGCTCATACACTGCAACCTGTGGGAGTAAAATAATAATATAGGCTACATCGACTTTTGTGATAAACATTGATCAGTACGGTACTGTATGGATTTAAAACCTACACAACCCATACCAAACCTAACTAACTTAATTGTCAGAAGCCCATAAATATAGTGCACTACACCAAAATTGTTGTTTATTATATTACTCATACTATATTATGTCATAAACTATCTTATTACGGGTTGAATCAATTGGCTGTTGACCCTATTTATTCCTATCTCACAAATAGAGTACCATACAGTATGTTTTAAAAAAATGGCGAGTATTATAGAGGTGGAATAGTCAAATACGGTGTGCCACAAGGTTTCATTCTTGGTCCACTGTTATTCATTGTTTATATTAATGATTTGCCTAATATTATTGATTCTTGTAATGACGATAGTGCTTCGTATTTGTTTGCAGATGACTTAGGTTTGAAAGTGGCTAATAAGAATAAGGATCATTTGTATTCTAACACATTGAATAATACCTCTAAAATTGAAGATTGGTGTGCAGCAAACAATCTGAGCATTAATTCCACAAAAACAGAGGATATAACTTTGAGCTTTGACAGAAAAATTAATGACATAAACTCAATTAAGCCTAAGTTTCTTGGCGTGAGAATTGATACTAACCTGACTTGGAAATGTCATATAGGCAAACCAATTTATAAAAAAATCAACAAGGGCATCTTCCTTTTACGTAGATTATGTAATATTGTAGATATGTCTGTTTTAATGAGTGTTTAGTTTTCCTTATTCATAGCCTTTTGCTATATGGAATCCAGCTGTGGGGAAATGGCTCAACTACAGACATCTTGTTTAAATGTCAAAAGAAAGCAGTGAGAATAAATTGCCACAAGGCTCCTCGTAGTCCATGCAAATCATTATTTATTGAACTCGGACTATTAACTCTGCCATCTTTGTATGTATTGTCATGCTTGATTTCAGTGAAGAAAACTGAAAATCAATATGATGTTAACTCTAGTATACACAACAATAACACTAGAAATAGGAATAATATAAGAGTCGAGTATTGCCAGTCTACAAGTTCCCAAAAAAACTGGCAATACATGTCAATAAAACTTTATAATCTTTGCCTGAAAATATCAAAAGAATGAGCTTTAATAGTTACTGTAAATATTTAAAAAAGTATTGGTCAATGAAAGTGAATATTTCTTTGTAATAGATTTTTAAACTGATGTTTCTGTGTTATTAATGACGTTGTTGTAACATTTTAATGTTGTGTGACAATAAATGATTGATTTGATATTATTTAACGCATAGCCTAAGTTAAATTGTGTACGGTATATAAAATCATTTTATTTCAATTTACTCCCAAAGTGCTATTCCCAACAACTCATCGCTAAGGGATTACGCCTTTAGTGAACAATTGTAGAAACAACTGATTAACAACTTCTAAACTTGAATTATTCGTCTTTATAGAATGAAGTGCAAGAACTATTCGGCTGAGTTCCATCGTGAAAGAGTTGGCGTTGCATCTAGTGCAGATGCTCGATTCACCCATAACAAGATCGAAGGTAAAGGTCTCAATTTCTTTTTCATTGAAATTACCATATAACGCAAGCGGCAAATGTCACGTTGAATATTTAAGCTACAGTGTAGGCTATAACAAGGTCCTTAAAAATAAGGATCCGATCGACCAATTTCGATCAACTGCAATTTATGATGGCGGCTAAAATGGCGAAATGTTGTCAAAAACAGGGTTTTTCACGATCAATTTATACCTAAAATAGTCATCGATAAGCTCTATCAACTGCCACAAGTCCCACATCTGTAGAATCTCAAGAGCTCCGGCCCATCTATGCAAAGTTTGATTTAAGATTCCCAATCATCAGGCTTCAGATACAATTTAAACACCAAAATAAGTGGAAGAGATTGAGAATGAAAATCTTACAATTAATGTTCAGTAAAATGTTCACCTAAAATTGAAAATAAGCTTGAA